>NC_056729.1:377500-677500 GCF_019279795.1 Protopterus annectens
CATGTGCATCAACAAAAGCATCCCACCTAAACAGCAGAAGTAGCATGAGCTCTCCGTACTGTAACCTGCATTTCAGCATGATAACTTTGATCCACACTCTGACGACATTTAGTTGTTGTAGATGGATGCAAGTTTCCAGTAACAAGTCATGGCCTGTTTAGCTGCTAGATGCATTACATGAATTATATATATATATATATATATATATATATATATATATATAAATATATATATATATATATATATATATATATATATATATATATATATATTTATAAATATATATATATATATATATATATATATATATATATATATATATATTAGTTCTAGATATATCAGGTGCTAGCCAGTCAGGGGACAGGATGCCCTTATTTCCAACTATATTTGAAAGCCTCTCCACAATACTGTCTCCATATGTGACAAATAGAATGTTCTTTAGGGCAAGTTTCTCATTATTCAGATCTACAATATACTGAGTTAACACTTGAAACTGACGAGCTGTCTTAGAAAGTACATGTTATTGAGCTGCAAATAGAAGAATGACTGTAAATAATAATAATAATAACGTGTTGGTGAATGCCACAGGTAACAGTGAGGTCCTCAAATATTCTCAGTTCTGATACTGAAAATAGATGAAAAAGAAAGAAGGCCTTTTCCACTAGTGTATAAATGGGAAAAGGTCTCCTGAGGCATGGGAAGCAGAAATACTGATTAAAACAAGAAAAATCTGAGATGTTTTTAAGGATGCCACAAAGGATGGCTTATACAGTATTTAAATTCTAAAAAGAACAGATGGTCAGGGAACATATTACTAAAGTTCATATTAATGTATTCCAGTGGCGCATTGCCCAAAAAACCTCATCATCACTGCATACTCCTAGTGAATTACACAACTAAATAGGTGACCTAGCATCTGATACTGCCAAAATGGTACAGATGTAAACAGATGTGTAACTTCAAAATTTTATACAGTGTTAAAAGACTTGGATCGTTGAGATCAGCACACTGTTCAGCATCATAGTTAATACTGGCAGGCCATATATAGCGAGGATACTAAAGAAAAGTTAAGGACTACCTATCCCATTTATGAAGAGGTCTAAACATAGATCATTGGGAAGAACTTCTTTGATACATTTAATAATTTTGGATAAAAAATAGGAGAATCAGTCTTAGTTCAAATTTTAGATTCTATTTAAGCCAGTCCTGGTGATCTTCTGCATGCATCTGCTGAATGTGTTTTCTATTCAGATTCCTAGTCTCTGAGGGAGAGGGAGAGGGTGCAATACATATTCCAAGTATGTAACATGACAGACCATATGCAGAAATCCTAGGTATCAGAAAAAATAGTCATGGATATGACATTTCCAGTAAGGACAGCTGTTTTTTGAAGGATTAATTTTATACTCAGTATAAGGTTATCATGTTTGAAGACTGTATCTATATACAGAAACACATTCCTCTCGCTGTCATGTAGGAAATCTGCAACGAGAAGTACATACCCCTTAACTGAATCCACAAGTTGACCTGGAATGCTTTCTTTAAGAGCACCCCTCAGAGCTGCAGCCAAGGGTTCCATTGCTAGTACAAATAGTGATGGGGTAAGTGGGCAACTTTGCTTGTATCCCTTACAATAGCCAATGGCCAAGATACATACTTTAACAGCTACAGCAGGGTAATAATATAGATACTACAGCATCTTAATAAGGAAGCCCAAAGACTGAACCCCTGAAGATCCTTAAAAATATAAGGCTGACTCAAGCTGTTAAAGCCTTTTCTGTATTAACACATAAATCATCCCACAGCAGAGGATTTCTGTCTGGTTTCTAGGTAGAATGCAACTCAATGAATATTATGCCAAGCTATCCTCCCATTGAAAAGTTCTACTTAATCAGGATGTATGATGAAGAGCATTATGGGTGCAAGTCAAGAGGTTTGTGCAACCTTAAGTAACTCACAATTAAGATTTGATAACATATTTGGTTTATAGCAATCTACAGATACTGAATCTTTCCCCAGTTTTAATAAAAGTATGAGCAAGGACTGTTTCCAAGAAAACTGGATGAATTCAATAGATGCAGTGGGAATATACTATCATCAAAAGAGACCGAGTGTCTTGGGGAAATGTTTGTATACTTCCAAAAGAAGCGTTTCCATCAAGGGGGCTTTATTGCTCTTATGCCTCACAACAGATACAAG
The DNA here is from genome assembly GCF_019279795.1 of Protopterus annectens. Lineage (NCBI taxonomy): Eukaryota > Metazoa > Chordata > Ceratodontiformes > Protopteridae > Protopterus > Protopterus annectens. Next base: position 379,700 of record NC_056729.1, read on the forward strand.
CAATTCATCCTTCTGAATGTGTGTATTCAAATTAGCTTTAACATCATTTAACAGAAATGAAAGGACAAGATAAGATTTCTGCAGCAAAGCATGAGGCAAAATCTGCTTGGACTTGGCACTACACTTCCTTCCTGCTCTAGACAGTACTTGAGGTGACACTTTATAATGATACATGTGTAATATATCAAGGGCTATCTCAATATTAACATAAATGGATTGTGCATTTTTGATTTCACTTGTTGAAACTTTAAAGGAAACAATTTCATTTTCCTAACCATGTGTTGGGATTTTAATGCACTATAGTCAGATTATAGCCTTTAAAGTTGTCTTTTCCATTCCATCCCTTCCATAAGCATCTGCCATGTTCTTCAGTTTTCTATTCTTGCATGCTCATTCTTAGTAGCCATTGTTTCCAAAGAGGTCTTAAAGAATCACACAATGAAAACTCTAGATTGGCTATGTTTTTCTTGTAGTTTTTTATTAATTGGATTGGCTGTGTGCCCTGTTTATTCTTTTCTAGCACTATAATCCCCATTTCCTGCTCCATTAATTTGCCTCTTTCTCCCATAACACATTCACACATTTGCATTCCTAAAACATTTATTATTCCATGCTCTTTATTCTACATATCCAGCATCTATCAAATTCTGCTTTTCCTGCTTGTTTTAACATAATCAGGGTAAGGTACAACCTATGGAGGATTTTAAGTTGCATGTCACTTTTTATTAGTAGTACTTCATCATCCTGCACTAGTCTCCATTTTCTCTGTTTAATCCACTCTTGGTTTAAATCCCAACCTTTCAGACCATGTCCTCATAGTCTTAACACCCTCCTTTCCATGTCAGTTTTTATGACCTGACTAGTCACTCCTCCTACTCCCATCCCTTCTTCAACTCATCCACTTTTGCACCTGCTTTCACATCATCTTTTTAATTTATCTTCTTCATCTTTAAATATTATATTTCCTCCTATTCTTCAAAGCACCTCTTCTACTCTTGCCTAGCCTTACTTTTCCTCTTCACCACCTTGCCAAAATGATATCCATTCCTTGTTCCCCATCAACAATTCTCATTTAGTCTTCTCCACCCATATCAACTGCCCTATGTTTCTGTCCATCTCATTGTGTTATCTTTTTTCCTAGTCTCACTCAACTCCTTCCTAGTATTTCCACTGTCAGCTCAGTCCTTTTAAACCAAGGCTCCTGTCTACAGACCCTTTTATTCCCAGCTGTTCCTGGTATGCTTTGAGTTTCTCACTTTCCCTTCCTAATATTAACTATTCCTTTCTTTTCCTTGAATCATATTCCCATCTCTACCCGTATCGCACCATTTTCCAATTATCATAATTATGGGCTCAACATGGATACTTAAGGATAGCCTTTGAGGTCAGGTGTTCATCTCCAGGTTCCTTTGCTTTTCTTGACCGATTATTTCCCTGGTTATCCCTTCTACTGCTACACAGATGCTACCATAGAACTTGTTGCATGTCCTATGGATCATGTGTATTACTTCTTTTAAGTTATTGGGATATCCCACCCTACGGCTATACATCATTTTGATGATATTCACCCCCCTGTGACTGTAGATTCTTTTCCATTCCATCTTCTTAGTATTGCAGATATTTCTGTCTCTAATGTTCTGTAGTCCTCATCTTTTCTTCTTGCTATCCTTTCTCATAGGGTCTATATTAGCTAGTCAACGTATCAAAAGAGCGAACGCTCTTTCATCAACTGGTAATATTTGAAAACACACATAGTCGAACATATGGGACAGCGATTTTTTTTTTCCCCAGGGAAAAAAAAAATCACTGCTCCAAAAAAAAACCAACAAAAGAAAAAACAAATCCACAAACAAAATAAAGTGGGGGGCTACACCCCCCACACCACCCGCTGCTTAAATATACCAACTCTGAGATTGCACCACAGTGGAGGAAATGGCAAAGTCCTGACAATGGCCCAGCAATTTTTTTCCCTGTGAAAAAAATCGCTGTTCCGCCCTGTCGACATTGTGCGTTTTCGCATATTAGAAGTCAATGAAAGAGTGTTCGCTCTTTTGACACCTCAACTTGCTAATATAGACCCTTTCTCATAATCTAGTCCTAGGTATTAATAAGTTCATAGGTAAGTACGAGGCTAGCTACACTTGAGGGCCATTTTAAACCTAGCCAATTTCCCTTCTGTGCTTTAATTAACTTATCCCATTTGTTTAGATAAAGGTCTTACCCATCTTATGGTTGATAGCTGTGTATTACTGCAGTGAGAGTAAATGGGATCTTACTAAAGATAATTTGAGGGGACACATGCAAATCCATCAGTACTCGGTCAGAGGATGCCTTGAATGTCAGACACATGTCACCTGTTAGCAGTCTGTAGGATACTGTGTATAGTGACATGGCTTTGAGATAGTCCATGTTGGACATGTTTAGACCTTGTATTTTAAGTAATGTATCTCTGTAGGCATTTCAGTTGCTGTATGTGTCTGGACAGATTTCTTATGCAGCTTTACTGGAATACTCCACATTGCCATGCCCCTTTTTCATAACCTGGCATCACTGTTTTTTTTTTTTTCCAGGATGCACTTAAATACCACTTCTTTCCTTAGATTCCCAAATGCCTCTGTGACTGAGTCAACCAGGTTCTTAACAATTTTAGGTAGCAGAGTATAGTCAATAGAGTATAGAAGAAGCTGCAAACATGAAAATGTCTACTCCCCTTCATCTTCTGGTTCACTTCCAGTTCCTCTCTTGGTTCCCTCATCATCAGTTCCATCTCATGGATGAGCAGGTGTGAGGATAATCCTCATGCCTGTCTTGTTGCCCTGTTCATCTGAATCTGGGCTTTTTAGTTTCTGTTCACCATTACACATGCTGTTGACTCACTGCACATTGCATTGATCTAGATTTGTAATTCTCCACAGTTCCACATCCCTTTAGTGCTTTAAATATTAAGTTCCAGCTTACAAAGTTGCATGTTTTATTGGTGGCATAAATTATTATCCTGACAGACTAGCTCCCCTCTTCAGCTACACTGAGCTGGATTGAATGACCTCCCATCAATTGTCATTAATTGTTCTTTGTCTTGCAAAGCCCACATGGTGCATCTGTGTGCACTTTATTAGGATGTTTTGTAACCTTCCTGCAAGAATTTTGCCTAGTATTTTCCTACTGAGTTTAATCAGTGATATAAGTCTCAGAATCTCGACATCATAGCTACACTTTCTCTTAGGATAGTAATACCATATTACTTTCTTTCATGGGATTTGGGAGGTGTCTCCACTTACAGCATTCCCCGCATAATTCCCACTTTTGAAATCTCTGGTTGCTTTCTGATGATTAGTTTGTCTAATGTTTCTGTCTCATCTTCAGTCAACTTCTCCCCTCACTTTTATCACTTCTATAGCTCCTAGTCATGTTATCTTTTTCTGTAGGTAGCATGGAAGTACATCCCATGTTCCTCTTTTATTTCCAGCCCCTTTTCCATATTTAACTTTTTTTTAACTACTATATTACGGTCTTTTTTCTTTCTTTTATTTTCAGTATCCTTAGGAATACTTTCCTTGTACTTTTCCCTTTGTTCTTGCAAGACAGTCCTACTTTCTGTAATTTTCTTTTCATTCATCAATACTGCTTTCATTTTTTTGTCAGTTTTAAACACAGTTCTTCCAGTACTAAGACAATGGTCTACTATCCTCTATCCATGTCTCTGTACATGCTGTATTTTTCCCAATCTCATTATCACTTCTGCTTGTATTCTCCTGTAGGTAATCACTCCCTGTATTGTACACATTCTAATAGTAATCTATCCCATTACTGACATCCTGGAATTTCCTTGTCCTGCTGCTCTCTGGCTGATATTTTCTTAAATTCAGCTGCTAGTCCCTCCTTGTCACTGTTGAATCTTAACTTTGCTTCATTCCATTTCTAGTCTTTGTCTCACCTTACTTCTGTAATAGTACTGGAGCATTGGTGGACAGTATGTTCCTATATACTTACTTTGACCACCTTGTATCTACTTTTACTCATTAAATCAAAAAACTAATTGAAGTTAGTTCCTTCATCATGTTAATTTCTTGAAAACATAAAGATTTTTCATGTTTGTTTTCAGTGCTACATCTGTCCATGTCTCTTTCACAATCTCTTTCCTTGACTTGTTTTTGTCTCCTGTTTATGTATGGCTTTAGTTTTACATTGTATTCTCCTGCACATTCCACATCCCTTTAGTGCTTTAAATATTAAGTTCCAGCTTACAAAGTTACATGTTTTATTGGTGGCATAAATTATTATCCTGACAGACTAGCTCCCCTCTTCAGCTACACTGAGCTGGATTGGATGACCCCCCATCATTCTACCTCTTGGTTCTACCCCATCTTCTCATAATCTGCTAAAAATCACACCCTGTCCCTGTTTGGTATGTGTATATTTCCTAACTTCTAGTTCATAGGTTCATAGGTAGGTACTAGGCTATCTGGCCGAAGGCATTTATATGCCTAGCCAGAGTGTGTCGGCTTTCACCACCCCATTGATTAATTAACTGAGCCTCTGTCAAGCAGAGCCTATGAAGTGATCCCAGGGGTGTATTTTCTGTTACCCATCCACTCGTCAAGGCTTCTCTTGAAGAGTGTTAATGAGGGGCTCTGCCTGATGTACTTAGGAATTTTGTTCCAAAGCATGGGGATTTTTTCACCGTATTTTCCTTTTTCATATTACTTATCTACCAGTATTATATCGTATAATCTTTCTCTCTTATACTCTTAACCCTTTTCTTAATAGTAATACTACACTTCACTTAACACCTCTCTGTACATAATTTCACACCTCTCAACCTCTTAGAGCAAGAAATCTGGACAAAGTTATAAATGTGTGTGTGTGTGCCCCAAAATAGGAACAATTTTTAAATATTATTCTTGCAAACATAAAGTTGGCAGAGCAATAGGTTTTGTGTTAGAACATTAATTTAAAGCATGAATGTGCTGCAAAAATATAACTGCAAACCAAAGGACACATGGCTAATGTAATGTAAAGTGCAAGTTAGTGGTGCCTATTAGACTCCACTTTTACATTTTTTTTGTGGGCTTAAATGTCCATTTGGATAAAATATGTTATTGCCTGTATTTTCTTGTGTTCCCTAGGATGGTCTCCCCATTTTACTGATGTATTTTGTCCTGTGTTCTCTTCTAGACAGTTCATATTCATAACTAGATCAGACAGCTCTGTTTTACCTTTTGTAGGTTGCCTGGCTCCTGGCTCCTTTCATCACTTGTGCTGTAGCTTTATGTTTCAAATATTTTTCTCAAAAAAAAATCAAACAACTTTGCTACAGGTATATTACCACACACAAGTAATATGGGAATTCAGTTCTGCAATACTAAACCATAGGGTACTGTCAGCCACGCTAACTAACTAACACATTGTGCCCATAGTAATTACCCCACCAGCCCCCCCACCTATGCTGCTTCTTCCTTATATTCTAAAACTTTCTCAAAGCATTTCTTTTTGGAAGGCCAACACTTTAGCTGCCATGCCGCCATCTTTCTCACAAGTTTCTTTTGTTATTTCTACTGCTGTTTATTTCTTCTTCTGTTTTTTTTTTTTCTTAAACGTTTTCCATGTTGACATTTCAATGGTGATTGTTATTTAGTAATACATATGATCACCAAGGTCAAGTACTGTAATTTGAAAATGACTGTACTTAGCTGTAATTTAGCTCATAGTTCATCATATTCATTCATTTGAAGATGCAACAATTTTACCCAGAAATACTTTATTTCAATGCCATCTGCTCCTTTCAGTTTCTTTATCTTTCCTGTGTTAATTCTACACTTATCTTCTAAGGGTTATTAAATGCACCGAATAAACCTCGGATGCTCACTTCCCCTTTCCTCTTTTTTTTTAAGATAATGCTGTTGGTTTGGGTCTATATTATAACAATGAAGTCTTAAAACTTGAATGTTATAATATCGAACCCTATGCACTGAACGCTGAAAATAGTGAAACTACAGAATATCGAATACTTTCCTAGGGAAAGCATTTGGTGGGCCATTTCTGCAGTTTCGCTATTTCTTAGACTGTGGAGCGAAGGTTACGGACGAGGTTAAGGCAAGTGTGCGCACACTTTGCGTTACGGTGAGTGTGTGATAGTTAGGGACCTTAGAGTTAGGGAGCGGTTAAGGTGAGAGTGCGATAGGGACCTTAGGGTTAGGGAGCGGGTAGGGTGAGTGTGTGATGGGGACTTTAGGGTTAGGGAGTGGGTAAGGTTAGTGTGTGATAGTTAGGGACCTTAGGGTTAGGGTGCGGGTAAGGTGATTGTGCGGTAGTTATGGACCATAGGGTTAGGGTTCGGTTATGGTAAGTGGATAGCTAGTAGTCTATGTATGGTTTAGTGTAGGGTTTTGTGAAGTGTATGTGTGTGGATTATTTATTTTGGTGTGCTTGTGTTGTGCGTATGTTTGTCGGAACAGCAAATTTTTTCCCTGGGAAAAAAAAATCGCTATTTTGAGTGTTTGATGTTATAGTCTTTCGATCAAAATGGTTCGATGTTATATCATTCGAAGTTTTAAGACTTCAATATTATAATATAGACCCATTGATTTCAGTGTCAAGATCACTGGGGAAGGATGGGGGTTCAATCAAACACAGATCCCCTGAATCTGGATAAAGTAACCAATGATAAAAGTATAATATTCCAAAAAAGCCAACAACTCGTTGGAATACACACGGCAAAACAACACTTTAATACAAAATAGTAAAAATATAAAACATGTGAGCGCTTTCACAGAGTCCTCTCTAATTCTTCAGACATGGATGGGGGTTCAGTTGTTTTTTTGTTTTTTTTCACCTGTCTGATCCAGTCTGGAATATCTTCATCACAAGGCATTCAGAAATCATTACTAGTTTGTCCTCCTGTATCTATTTTTTTCTGTAAAACCAGGTAATTATTTAGTCTACTTCTCCTTCTAACGACTTCTTCTCCATACCTGTTGCCAGCTGTTTTTTGGTTCTTTGGAATACTTCCAGGCTTCTAGTGTCACTTTTTGAATTTTTTGATAGATGTTGATGTTGTTGCAGCTCTATTGTGTCTTTAAAAGTCTATATCTCTGGTAACTTTTTACATCCACCATTAGAATTTTTTCTCATATTCTCCACAGTGTTGTCAACTTTTTTTCCTGGAACATTCTTCCCTGCTCCAAGCTTTTCAAATATTTTCTTTTTTATTTAGAATTATTTTCCAAGGGCTAGGCCAAAGCTTTTGTACTAGCACTCCATCCACTGGATACGTTGTTGATTATACTGTGGTTAAAAAATTTGGATAATGCCACTTTATTTATTCTGAAAGCTATATCACTGAAATGTGGTATTACTGATTATTTATCTTGGAGTATTAAATGAAGAAACATAATAGAAGTGGAAAATTATAACTGTTGGTATATTATATCACTTGTGTTATGTGTCTCACATTGTTTCCTTTCTACATAAACTTCCAGAGATGGGTAAACTACCCCTAAGTCTGATCTGTTTTAATTATCTTCTATCCATAAGATGGAATAATATGGAAGCATTTATGTGTTTTTCACACCACAGCACTGCTGGAGTAGACTGATAAAAACCCTTAATATCATCCAAGTGACCTAAGCTTGATTAATGCTACCAGTTAGAGCTGGCTTGGGAGAGGAGAGAAAAGATATAGCTTATCCTATTTGTCTTTCCTTTCAAGAGGGGTATGAGGATGTATTAGTTCTATACAGCTGTAGCATAAAATTACCATTGGTGATATTGGAACTAAGTGTGTATCACTGATATTTTTGGGGGGTTACAGCATATTTGCTGTGCTTTTTCATGTTCTCTGTGTTGTCAGCATAACACATCAGTGGTTATGGCTTAAACAAATAAATAAAGTGGGTATTAGCTAGTGTATTATGCTTCACGTGACCTAAGTCCTCTTCACTTCCCTCTGTGGTTGTTTCCAAATCTTCTTCCACCATGCCATTTTGGCCCGACAACAGAGATATTAAAATGACTGAAGGCTGGTGAAACTGAAGTGTTAGCAAACATAACTCGCAACCTGTAAGTGCAAGAAATCTGGACAAGGCCAAAAAGAATGGGGGGGGAGTGCAAAGGCACTGAATCAGGGACAGATTTTAAATATCACTTCTATAATCTTAGAAAATTGCTAGACTAACATGTTTTGCATTAGCATGAATTTTCTGAAGGATATAGTGTCTAAAACTCAAATGCATGCCATTATTAAATAACTTCAATTCTCAATGAGTTTGCCAGAAATATAGAGATTTCATTAGGAAAAGAACAAAAATATGAGGCAAAAATCTGGAAATTCTGTGAATATCTGGACATTTAAGAGGTATTGTAGAAAAAGCAGCCCAGCAGGTTCCGATCATGGATATTCTGCTTCATCTCTGTAATTAGCATGAGTATTAGCTATTAATCTCATTTCCTTAATGATTAGGAAATCTACAGAATCATAATGGAAGGAGGATGTATTGGTATATATTATTATTAGAACTTGCAGTCATATAAAATATTGTGCTTAATCCCACAATTTATTGTTTTTATTTTGGGTGTCTATGAGTCTAGTCAGACAATACAGAAATACAGAATGTTTTTACAGGTGAAGCAGTTATAACATGGTGAAACATCACTGGAGCATGTCTAACCCATGCCACCTGAACGATACCAACTCCGTATCTTTACCATTCATCTGTTAAATCATATTCATAAGAATGTTCCACTTGAGCATCTGCCTGGTCCTTTCTACTCACAAATCTTCTCATTGTAGATCATATTGCATCTCCCTGTCATGTTATTTGCAATTATATTCTTTCAGATAGAATTCTAGCACCTATTTTTTTATATCAACATAGCATTGCAAGTTCCACACCTGTTATATCGAGGTGATATTATGATTGCATTAGCAACAATCTTGGGCCATTCAGAAATTTTACAAGTCTTTTAGCACAGTATGATTTGCACTATTCATTTTTGGACAATGGCGCCTTTCTACATAGGAACACAGAGACAATGCTAGGCAACTGATCAAGTGGAGCATTAAATGAATAACCATATGCTCCATTAAGTAGACACATTTCAAAGTTTCACCACCATTTTCAAGTACTTAATAGTACTCCCCTCATAAACAGAACAAGGCCATACAGGATAACTGTAGTAAAACTTTGGGTCTACTCACTGAATCATCAAGAAAAGCTGTAAATGTAGCCAAAGTAGTACTAGTAAGTTATCGCACCTGCAGCAGTAACCCATGCCATAGCCTGGTAATATGGTGAATTAGGAACCTGTCCCTTTATCAGGCTTTGTTTACTTTTAAGAGTGGATTTAAGTCCTTGATGGAGGCATTTACTGAGCCATTGGTTTTCTGAAGAAATAGCAGTCTGGATATGATTTAGCCTTTCTTGGCTCAAAAAGACAATCATAGGTCACCTTTAAGCAATGAGAAGGCTACTAGGAATATGGAAAATCATGATAATCTATTGAGATATTGAAAGATTTACCACCTACAATTTAGCTGGAGAAGTATTTTAATGTCTTTTCCAGGAGACTGAAATGCTTGAATATTTACGTAACAAAGAGGTGCTGTATTCAATTATGGGTCAAATAACAGAAGAGTACATCAGTAGGATAGATTCTTTGAATCTTGAGGATACTTCCTTGGAAGTTACTGGGATAGACTGAGTGAGTGTGAGACTCTGTTGAAAACATGATGATCAAATACCACCAGAAATATCCAGGTCTCTTATTGAGTTGCCCTTTTAAGAACCAAGCTTTACTATCATTGGATAGATTTCTTATGCAGCTTTACTGGAATATTTCTCATTGCCATGCCTAACTACATCTGGTATTCAAGGCTATTTTCCATTCAGGCACTAATCAGGCCTGACCCTGCTTAGCATCTGCCATTAGATAAAACTGATTACATTCATCCACTATATGGTTTAAATTAGTATATACTATAAATATTTTGACAATATGCTAGTTCATTTACTAGATTCTAAAATGAACTTCCCATGATCTATACTTCTACAATAATTGGCATAGCAAGAGGTTCCTACAAGTGTCATTCAGTTTTATTATGAAGTAACGTCTCTGCTGCTAACATTGCAGCTGCTTTTTAATGCCACTAGTTTATAAACCAGCCATCTTCTTTTATGGTATCATGAATGTTTTAATGAGGCAAAATACAGCAGACAATTGCTCTATTTTTCTTTGATATCTAATCCAAAGAGCAGACATGCATACTTTTCATAGCTCTAAACAGCCCAGATTTTAGTAGAATGTTCAGATTTATGCCTAATTTTCAGTCTGTTCCTCACAAATTGTATGGTTTTCTGGCAAATCAGTGAAGACTGAAGTCATTAAATAATGACACATATTTAAGTTCCAGACTTTATATCTTTCAGAAAAGTCATACTAACATAAACACCATTATTCTAGCTACTTTCTCTGTTTAAAAGAACAATATTTAATACCTTTCCCTAGTTTTAGACTTTTCTCCCGCCATCATTTCTTGCTTTGAGAGGTTGAGAGGTATTGTACTTTTGTTTGGTGTTGGTGACGTTAATGTATTATTAAAGTTAGGACACAGGAAGGTATAATAGCAAAAGTGCTGAGTAGTCAGTTGTATAAAATGATGCAGTTCTTCAAAAAGGTGACGACTCTAGCAATAACAGTGAGGAGATCTGCTAGACAGGATATCAATATTCTGAATTGGCTTAGAACTGGAAAATGGAGCTATGCGGTGCATTCTTACCTTCTTAATGTGGGGATAAGAAGTGTTTCTCTGACAGAATATTTGCTTCTATTTAATATGTGGATAAGAATTTTTTATCAGATAGAAATATACTGGAATGTTTGATTCTATTTTGTACTGTAATACTAGTGAGAGAAGGCTTTCCAGCTATATCCAAAATGACTTTGGAAAATTAACCAAACATGTCCATTCACTGCCTTCCAGTAATTTATTATACAAGGTTAAACAGGAAATTTGACTGTAGAACTCAAGGTACATGCCAGCATATGGAGACAGTAATGAAGTGCTCAAAGCCTAGAAGCCATTTAGGCAAATTTGAAATATATATATATATATATATATATATATATATATATATATATATATATATATACACACACAAACACAACACACACACCCATACGCATAACATAATCATAGGTGAAATATATACTGCCTTTTTTCAAACTTTACATTTCATTTTATTCACATTTTATACTTAGTATTTACTTAACAAACCTTATCTTCCTTTCTGAAATTTAATAATGAGTTCATAATCACCTCTGAGTATTGATAAAGCCTCCTTGTTTGTACAGAATAAATGACATGCTATCCTTCTGACAAATTAGTGGCAACAATTGACTGCAAAGCAATGACTACATTAATTAAAATACAATTTAAAACTTTTACTTTGAAAAGATTTTTTCTGGCACTATGCTCTATCTTCATGCTGGTAACACATTTTAAAATGTGGGGAAAAACAATGCAAAATAATACCATAAACCAGGTCACATGACAGAACATATGGGTGTAGCAGAACAATTGAATTAAGCTGGAAAATATTTAGCATAGACAAACAACTGAGCAATGAACAACATTTTTAAGAATATAAACATTATTTATCCTATAAGAACAACAACAATGAAAAAATGTTTTCCTAATACAAAAGAGCAGAACACTCACCTTGACAATTCTGCAAATGGATTTCCATGTTCTATGCAGAGTCCATATCTGAAAGTAAATTATGCAGAATATAAAAAGTACCCAGCTGTCTTGATTAGCCCAATGGTCACACCACATTTACATGCAGTAAAAACACCTGATGTTCATCCCTGAAGATAATACAGACAGTGTATTGCATGAAATGAAACAAAACAAAAATAAGACCATATCATGTGATTTGGTCATAGACTGCTACAATGACATAAATCATCTGCAGGATGGACTCAAACTATCCATTCTTCTATAATTGTTGAATTCAGTTGTACAGTTTATTTATATGTATTATATGATAATGTCAAATTTCTCATTTCTAAATTTTTTGGGGGGGAATTCTGTATAAAGTATAAATCTGCTATATTTTGCAAAAAGATATAGGGGAAGCTGGCTGTATGAAGTCTGAAATACCATATGTGGCATCATATTATTTTTCTTAAAACAGTTGAATGGAGTTTAGTAAACTAGCTTTCTTATGCCCATTAGCAGACAAAAGCAAGACCGTCTGATATTTTTTCTGTCTGAGTACTTCAATTTACATTAGGTTCCAACTAAAATGCAGTCATCAATCAAAAATACATACTACCTGGCATCATCTCAGAACCTGAATTAGGCACTGTAAATTCCATTTTTTATTTGCATGAACAGTTTATCAATCAATGATGACATAAAACTGTTTGAAATAATGAACTAAAAGCAGAAATGTGTGCTTTTTTATGGTCTATACAGTAAATGTTTTAAATATAGATGCTGTGGTCCAGTGTGTATTTAAAAAATATAAACATCTGCAAGATAGCATGTGAAAGATTGTGTTCCACCTGAATTATAACACAGAGATGACAATGAGCATTCAATTTCTGCAGATGAGATTCGGGAAAGTATTATTCCAGCTATAGATGAGCTTGTACTATGTATAAGACATACTACCAGGGTTTAGGACTCACAGACTAGAGATTCCAATTGACTGAAGTATCATGGATACCACCTAGGCCAGTGATGGTGAACCTTTTGAGTCTGGTGTGTCAAAAGCTCCTGGCACAAAATAATTTAGTGCACTTCACATGAACAACGAATGCAAAAGCAGTGTCTTTGGTAACTCAGGTGATGGTGGTCGCTGGTGTGTCACCCAAACGTTGTGGCTTGTGTCACCTTTGACATGCGTGTCATAGGTTCTCCATCGCTGAAGTCCATTCTGCTACACATCTAATCTGCAAAAGGGGTTTGCAATACCACATGTGCAAGCTACTGATAACTGTATGCAAAATTTAGGAAGGAGAGGGTATATGATCTACAGTGCAAATGTTACTCAGTCAGACCAAGGAGTATTTAAGGTAGAGCTGGCTACTGCTGAACAATACCTGGGGGCATGTTTGAGTCGTACTGTAAGAAATCATACCTGAGAATGTTACCTTCTACTGTCATAGCAGGCATCTCTCACTGTCATGTCTGCAGTACTGTGCTTTATATATGCAGAGAGATGGCTAGAGAGATATTTAATGGGTAAGTGAACTGGACCCCTTTCTGAATTGCAGCCTTATTACTTCTTTTTTTTTTTCCTCAAATCTCTTTTTATTGAACATTGCATGAGATGACCACAATGATGAAAAATGATGAGCCCAATGTACCACTATATTTAAACTTCTTAACTTAATTATTTAGATATAGCTTTCTTTGATGCTAATATTGATATAAAACTTGTCTTTATTGATATTAGTGATAACAAATTTTTATTTTAAAGTTGCCCAATTTAAATTAATCACAAATTAATAGCCCAAAGGAACAGGGAAACCTTTGGGTATTTATTTAACTGTCATTGTCATATAGGTTCCCAAACCAATTTTTTTTTTGCAACAAAGGAAAGGATAAAATATCAAATCATTTTACTACTAAAATTAAGTTAGAATTATGATCTATTGGTTGGAAGTACAAAAACTGTTATGTAAATCTATTAATTTTACTAATTTTAAGCAGTATCATTAATGTTATACATGGATTAATACTTCCTCTCCATAATAGAAGTAGCAAAGAGATTATAGTCCGGCAGGCTGATTGAGAGTGAATTCTGAGACCACTTTTGGCATGACAGATAAATTAGCGTGTAACACAACATTAGCTAACTGAATGAAAAATAAGGTAAGGTTATCCCACCATGAGAGCTTGCAGCTCAGAAACTCACTTTGCAGATGTCAGAGTAATAAACAAAACAGTTTCCCCTTGATAAGAACTTGTGATCAGCTTGAGATGCTGGTTTGAATGGTGGTAAAGTCAATTTTTCAAGGACATAATTGAGATCTACAAATGAGAAATTTTCTTGTGAGGGGGTCTCATATGCAAAACACCTTTCATAAACTGTTTTAACAAAAGAGAAGAAGAAAGGGAGGATCCATAGGCAGAGATGGCTGCTAAATGCACCTTAATGGAGGCATATGATAAGCAATTCTGAAGTAGCTCACACAAATATTTCAAGACCAGAAGGATATTAGCCTCAATGGACCCTCTGTTTCCATTAAGGCACAGCTTGGAAAACCTTAGCCATTTATAAAGAGAAAGATGTTCTATTAGCAGGTTTTCTGGCCTCCTTTAACACCTGATGCAAGTCCTCATGTAACAAGTGCCTAAATGGAGTCAAGATTGAATCATCCAGGCTGTCAGTTGAAGTTTCTCCAAACTGGGGTGAACCAGTCACCTCTAAAACTCTGTGATCAGATTCAGAGTATGGGGAAGTCTGTGACAATTGTGCCTAGTCAACACCTGTAAAAGGGAAAAGCAAGATTGCCTTGTCCAGTGTGTGTGTGTGTGTGTGTGTGGGGGGGTGCCACAATGATCTTTGGCATTTCTTTCTGAACCTTCATAAGTACCTTGTGAATCAGTGGAAAGAGAGACAATACATACAAGAACCTTCCTGTCCAAGGGAATGAGAACATGTTTGTCCTCTAAGCATGGCAACAAGGATACAAGATCCAAATTTCTCCAATTGTCTGTCTTGAAAGGAGATAAACAGATCCATCTGTGGTATTCCCCACAACTGAAATAGATCCTGTAACACCACTGCCTTGAGCTGCCACTTGTGCACGTCTGCCAGGATCTGCTTAGTCTGTCTGCTAAAATGTTTTGCGCTGACTAGATGTTGGACATCTAAAGAGTCAGAGAATGCTGTAAGCCAGTTTTTGCACCATCACTATCAACCGGCACAGAGGGTATGCCTTTGTTCCCCCTTGTTTGTTGAGGTTCTTTATTACAGTAGTGCTCACTGTTACTAACAGAAGAGGAGCTGGAGAAAATAGGTTGCGAAATACTTTTAAGGAGTGAATCAACGCCAGCATCTCCTTGATATTGACGTGCTTCCATGTGTCGTTGGGTACCCAAAGTAGCTTACACTTGCATCCCCATTGACACAGCTCTCCAAGTGAATCCAGACAAATCTGTCTGGTCAGATTGCACAAGCACTTGAGGGGAGAAATAAATCATAGCTTAACTCATTCACTCCAATGGAGTTCAGGAAGTTTGCACTGTAACTTCCAATGAGCGGAGCCTTAGCCTTTTGACAGAATCAAATTATATCCACACATTTCAAACAAATGTTCATATTTATGGAACCATAAGGATTATGAATCAAGTTTAAATGACACATTACCAGATGGAGGGTAGCAAAAGCATGTGCCAGTAAGGCAGTTTGTTTATAGAACATCTATTGTAACATGAAGCTGAATTCATAAAACTGCATATTGTGTATACAAAAGATTCTAAATCTTGTGTATCAGTATCCTATGTTACCTTGCCATCAAGAAAATTGATACATTCACATGATTTAGCAAAATTGAAGAATCTGTGATAAATAAAGAAAATTGATGAACTAGGTTCTTGAGCTTTACATCCACATCCACATATTAACCAAACAGTGCAGTAATAAATTAAGTTGTGGGCACTATAGGTCAAAAGTGAATGCTAATCAATATTTTTAAGAATGTTGAGGGCACAGAATAAATTACCCAACACAGAGTAAGCAGTACTCACAAGCTGTAAATTATAGGAATCAATTCCAAATTAAGACAACAAGAAAGTTATTGTCCAGAGTTTTGTAAGCATCACAGTTTTTACTGAGTGAGACTTTAAGGTATCTGTCATCCCTAGACAGAGTAAACAAAGAAGTGTTCTAATCTCTCAGATCAATAACCATACTCTTTGAACCATTGTCCATCTTCCTTATCATAAGGTTTTGCTTGTCTTAAGCCCAAAAATGTAATTGACTGTACTGCACAGATAAATTAAAATGATGTTTGTGAATTTAGGGCAGTAATGATTTTATTTCAGATTCACATAAATTTTAGAAGGAGTGTAAGAGGGAGCTAGAGAGATAATTGATTGTGATTTAATCCACCAAATATACTACAAAATCACTTCAAATCATTTCACTGAAACATTCATCCAGCAAATTTTACATATGCACTTTTCTCTACTGTTGTTTGACCATAGAGTTGGTATATATATATATATATATATGTATATATATATATATATATATATATATATAGATATAGATATATATGTATATACACATATATATATAGAAGTCAGAGTGTTGTAAAAGTCTCTCCTTATAGGGGTGGTGAAAGATGTCTGCCACTGCAAAAAAAGACTCATCAAGGTCTTTGCTGAATGGAGCTTTTAGCATAAAGTGTTTTTGCATTATTGTCAGTCTGGAAAATTACAGTTGAGCTATTATAATGAAACTTGTAAAGACAAAATTGAAAGATTACAAATATTTATTTTTGCAAGTGAATTACTTGGCAGGGTTTACTTACAGTAGCATTGCTTAGAAGGAAGTTCAACTTAAATTTTCATGTATAAAGTTTAAGTTCCAAAAATAGGCTTCACAATATCTTCTGTGGCTTCTGACATGAATCAGAAGCTTTTAACAGAGATATTCAATTGTTCAGTGGGCAGGTAGTATGAAAATAAATTAAAACTCTTCATTGCCAAACCCCATTTTGTTGCTTCTCCAGCTCTCCTTCCTGTCAACCTGTGTTTACCATGTAAATTGATTAAAGAAATAACTTCCAATTTAAGTAAAGTGTCATGTTTCATTTATATAATTGACATTCATTGTGTTTTGTTAAAAAGGTCTTCCGCGGTGGTGAAGCGGTAGTGTTGTTGCCTCACAGCAAGAGGTTCTCCTGTTCAATTCTCGGCTTGGGTTTAGGAGTGCCTTCTCTTTGGAGTCTGCATGTCCTCCCTGCAGTTGAGTGGGCATTCAAAAGACATGCATTGAATGGGCGTGCCTTCATTGAAGGTTGGGCATCGAGCTGACAACTCAACACCATAAAAAACAACTGCCAATCATTAGCAGACTGGAGTTCCGCTGTGGCGACCCTTAACTGGGAAAAGCCAAAAGACAAACAACAACATTGTGTTTTGTTAAACCTGTCAATAATTCTAGACCAGTTCCACTAAAAAAAATCTTAAAACTCTTAATAAATGTTGCCAATGTTAGAAATTCTGTTTGGAACTTTATAAACCCTTAAGCCAGTGAGTACAATATTTTGTCTTGGCAATTCAAATATAAATTATCATAAGCCAGTTTATATTTGCTGAGTTTCTTTTAAAAGAGCTTCACATTTTTTCATAATAATTGTTACCATAGGCTACTGTGCCACATGATGAACTCTGTTCATTGTTTATTTTTGAGTTTACATCTGGAGCTATGGTGAAGAGTAGAGTATCATGTTTTTGTGAATGGATGTTTCATATGTCTGAAATATTTGCAAAACTGATTACTAGAAGAAGAATGGGCAGCTGTATCAGTCTGATTACTAGCATACAAACAGTTGGTAATGTTTAAAAATAAATCTTATAAATTAGAATCCACATACTCTCTATAAATATTAACGATTCAGATGTACTTTGTCCTTGTATATTTTGAGGTATCCAGATATTTGAAATAACATGAATACATTTCTGTAAAGCTGAACATAGATCATACAGCATAGCATAAGAGGCAGAAGATCAAAATTCAATTGATTCACCTGAGAATGGTCTGGTTCCAGATGACTACAGGAATTGTATGACACAAATTCAATAGAAGCACACAAAAAAAAAAAAAAAAAAAAAAACATTGCTTGTGCAATTTTTAGGTGTTTATAAAGATGTGTCTATAGTTGGTACAAATTCCTTATTTTTAGGAGAAAGAAAGAAAGAAAGAAAAGTGTTTTGACCAGGTTTCATATAAGGAAAAAGAAATGAAAGCGATTAGAAGATCTGTGCAATGCTTGGTGGATTTAAAATGTCATCGTGTACTTGAAAACCAGATGTCATGTAAAAAGTATTAATGTTATATGATTAAGATTTTATGGATTTAACTTACGGTGCATCACTTACAGAATTCCAACATCTTCCTATAAAAAGTAATATCTCTTAAATGTTGAAAATAGTAGGTTTATATATATATATATATATATATATATATATATATATATATATATATTAAATCAAGATATTTAATGTGACCAAATCAGGGAACATAAGCCTTGGTATTCAAGAAGGCTTACCACAGTGCAAATGTCTTTGCTTGCCAGATTTTTACAGTGTGATATAACCAAGTGATTGAGACACTACTGCCTTGCTCCAATAGTACTCAAACACCAACTGCAGCAAGGAAGATGAACTTGCTGGCAAATTCACAAGCAGATGCAGCAGTCCAGGGTGTGGCTAACACTAGAGCTAATCAGATAATTGCTTTATTGCATTATTTTAGTCTTAGGAATCAAAAAGTGTATACCATCTTTTGACAGCATGCACCTATTCAATCCTATGCATGGATCACAGCTCATAACACAACCGATGGTAGGTATTATGAAGGTGTGTGACTGTGTGTGTGTGTGTGTGTGTATGTGTGTGTGTGTGTGTGTGTGTGTGTGTGTGTGTGTGTGTGTGTGTGTGTGTGTGTGTGTGTGTGTATGTGTATGTGTATGTGTGTGTGTGTGTGTGTGTGTGTGTGTGTGTGTGTGTGTGTGTGTGTGTGTGTGTATACATATTTCCGTGCAGGTGTGTTGGAGGTGCTCGTGCAACTACATTGCATGTTCTGGTAGAAGAAACATAAATGTGGTCAACTCTTGACAGTGCAGTGTTTGCTTCAGTGACATGATAATGGTTGCTTGGTGTGACATTATCAGGTGTCTAATTCACAGATTAACACCATCATGCTATTGGGCAGCCCCCATTCTGAATCCTAAGAGAAGCTTAAAAATAACATTGTAAGGAAAACTCTCTTTGTTTGATATGCATGCCCATTGTTTTAGCAGAAAAGGGGCAAACACTGGGTAATGAACATATCTATACAATGTGTTTCAATGACATTTTTGGGGAGGTGCATATACTTGGTTCAGGTGTTTGAGTTGACATTTGACCTGTGAAAGTATAGAGATCCATTAGAATTGGAACTTTGATGCATGGGCTGTCAGGCATAGATCTCCATGTGGGCACCTGTAACAGAAAGAGAATTGGAGGGATTCAATAAAGCCTACACAGTCATTTTTCACAATGTGCACATCTCGGCATGATGCACACAGAGCCACGGACAGTTTTAGACTCAGTTAGAATAGTGTAGAGGCATGCATCCCCACACAAACCAAGTAAATACTGAGATATGCTAATTACAACATAAGCAGCTGAATTGCATGCTAACCAACCAATCCGATATGGTGGAGCTATTCAACATGCTATAAATCATCTGTGTAGACTCTGTGCTGGTTCCACCTGCAAATTCCAAAGCTTTTAGAATACAACCAGAGAAATAAGTCTACATGGGCAGAATGTTAGGGGTTGCTTCTGCTTTAAATTTTTTTGGATGTGCTACAGGCTGAAGCAACTGCTGCTGCTGTTAATAGGACTAGGCCAAAAAGGAGGACATTTTTCAGGTCCTGGTTAACTTTTCACAACCTACATGCTGTGGAAATTATAGAGCACTACAGGGTGGACAGGGACATATCACAGGAACTCTGTGACCTCTGCTGTCCTCAACTCAGAGCCAGAGCCAGCTGAGGGGAGCTCATCCCAGTAGAGAGAAAGGTGTGTGTGTAGCCCTTAGAACCTTATCTACAGGTGCCTTTCAGAGACCAGCAGGGGACATACTGGAGGTGTCACAGGGATCAGCATCCAGGCTCCTCCACCAGTTCCTTAATGCTATGCTCCAACTTGCCTATGACCACATATACTTTCCCTGTATTTTTGAAGAGAGGGACAGAAATATGCAGGAGTTCTACCATGTAGCTCACTACCCTGAAATACTGGGTGCCATGGATCGCACACATATAGAAATGAAGGTACTACCCATGGAACAGGCTAGACTCTACATAAACAGAAAGAGCTACTACTCTATCAACTGCCAAGTCATGTGTAATGCCAAGGGACTCATCTTTAACGTGAGTGCTGGCACCCATGGCAGTTGCCATGACTCAGATATCTGGCACACCTCCCAACTGTACCAGATGTTTTCTAGGGGGGATATCCCACAGGGTCATCTACTGGGGGATGCAGGCTATGCACTGGAACCATGGCTGATGACACCCATCAGAAATGCCCACACCTCCAAGGAAGAAAGCCGGGTCTACTGCACGATGTCGAAAACCGACAGTATCGAAGCTGATATTGTCGGCAGCACAACATCGAAAGTGCAGAACATCGTGCAGGTAAACTGAAATCACCGTAAGGGGAGATTTCCATTTACCTCAATGTAATGCGGTCTTGGAGTTGGAATATTTGAGTAGGGGGGTGTGGGGTGCAGGTGGGCTTGCCCCCCTTCCTACACTAGTTAGTTTTTATTTTTGTTTGTTTTTTTAATGTTATTCGATGTTTTACTGCATTGATCACTAGAGGCTGACCTTTAGTGATTCGATGTAGTAAAAATTTGATAATGTGATATAGTCGCAGAAAGCCATATAGAGGAACACGCTCAAACCAAAATTATCATAGAGGATATGTTTGGGCTGCTAAAGTCATGGTTCTACTGGCTAGGTGCATCTGGAGGAGCCTTGCAGTACAATTCTTGGACATGTACAGAAATAGTCAAGGTATGTGCCATGCTATACAATATAATCCTGAGGAAACAGCTTCAGCAGGATCAGCAAGGGTCATGCATCCCACCACCAAGGCTAAGGTCACCATAGTTACAGGCAGATGAGGAGTCAGAGGGTCAGAAGCGGGGACCACCAGCTGCTGTGGGCATAGGCATATGTAGGCATGCTGAGTATGCCCTTGCTTTGGCTAAGAGACAATGTATACCACACTCACTCACTACTTAGGGGCCTCAAACCTTCCTCCTACTCACATACATATAGTGACATTGATGCAAGGCAACTCACACAACCATTACCTCCCCATGAATTGGCTGTGTACTGCTTGCATCAGACAGAGTCAGCCTTGAACTAAAAATGTGGCAACTGCTGCATTTACAAGGTAAGTCCTGAACATGGACTGTAGTGTTTAATAATATGAATGTGTGGTATATACTTGTATTTCATTAGTTGGTACAGTAAGCAGGTAAAAAGTGGGAGATTTGTACAGAACATACCTTAACACATGACAGCAGATACTTATTTGACTTTGTATTCATTACTAAGTAGTAGGCCTCAGGCATCAAAGATTCACACGGTCATACTTCTCAGAAGTACTGATGATCACTGCATGGCCTCAGCTTAGCACCATAGGTTTGTACTGGAAAATTATTAAAGACAGAAGTTATAAAGTCAAGATACACATTGCAGTTTCATACTTCCCAACCCTCATGAGATCATGCACTATAAAGTTGGGAAATTGTAATGCTATCAACTGTCTAACTTTCCAAGGCCAATATAACTCAAAGGTACAAGTACCAGTTCAACACCACAAATGCAGATATACTAAGCACTAAGTTAGCTATGCACCCTGAGCCTCAGACACAAAGCTTATATATCCCTGAATCCCAAAGATAGAAACATGAATATAGCACATTTATCATCACTTGCACAGGATGCTGTGTGAAGCTTAGGCTGACACAAAAGGTCGGTGAGTGTGTGTGAGTAAGAAAGAGAAACAGGCAGATATCTGGATAAACAAATGGCCAGTGAGACAAAATGTGTACCTGTTGTGTGTGTGTCTGCAGGGGTCCTCCAGATGAAATTGGTGTGTGAGTGTCAGCATGAACACAGCCAAGCTTTGTGCTGGCTTTATATCTTGGTATGTCAGACAGGTGTGAGCCATGCATGGTAGACGTGGCAGTTCATCATTGTCATCCCTGACCATGAGAACTGGTTCTGCCAGGAGTTGTACTGGCACATCCACACCTACAGTCAGATGCACTGCGGCTGCCTGAATGTGACTGATGTCTTCTGGATAAGGTCCCTTCATGGGGACACCCAGAACCATGACCCCATTGCTTGACACGTCTGAGTGTGTACAGCAAACTCACTGACCGAGCAGTGGAAGTACTACCACTATGGGAGTATGATCATGTATGGCTATGTTGGCTGATAGTAGATGATGTGGCTAACCTGCACCTACGAGGAT
This sequence comes from Protopterus annectens, assembly GCF_019279795.1. Lineage (NCBI taxonomy): Eukaryota > Metazoa > Chordata > Ceratodontiformes > Protopteridae > Protopterus > Protopterus annectens. Next base: position 401,988 of record NC_056729.1, read on the forward strand.
GTCATTGCCCTCCCAGCAGATGTTCCATCACAGACACTGCCCATTCCAACATGTCATTCATCTGATCTATTGAAGTGGCAACCTGGTGGAGGCAGTCATGCATGTCAGCCTGTGCCACCTGTATAACCCTGAGCATTTGTCTGGAGCACCTATGTGAACCTGCCTGTGCCTCCATGACAGCCCTAAACATACGTTCAGTGGCATGGAAAAAGACACCTGCACCAAATGGAGGCAAGACAGCAGGCCCCCTCTGAGAGCCCCTATCAGGTCTCCTGTGTAGCCCCTCAACCACACTTTGGATGTGGCCAGAATTAACAGGCACTGAAGCTGCAGTAGCCACACTTCACTGATCAATGGCCTCCCCCTCAACCTGTCCAATATCTGAGGGCGCACTGGAATGGGTAGGCATAGCCCTATTGGCTCTGTCTTATTTAACTGCAGGGGATGGCTATATGCCAACCTTAGTTGCAGATTCGACCTGTGCACCTCCCCGACTGTGCCTCAGTTTGGTCAACATTATCATCAGCGTCTGCTAATACACTGACATCAGGTGGCAGAGGGCCATACTTTCACTGTTATGATTGCCTGTGATATAAGGCAAGAATTACAGGACAAAATTAATACCTACACTACTGTAGCCCAATATATGCAAACAAACTAACAGTGGTGCCACTACTGTGGACATACAGTTATACACACAATAGGTCTGACATCAACAGTACACACACTGAAATATTTCTTTCAATTGCTCAGTAGTACTGTCATAAAAATGTTTGGCTTACCATCTGCAGATGAAAGTCTCCTCTACAATCCTGATGGTCCTGATAGAAGCTAAGCTAGAGGTAAGGGCAACATCATCACAATTAAAAGTAACACAGGTGGTAATACTTTTACCCCTTTATATGTCCATTAAGTATACTTTCAAGAAGAATGTGGCTGTCAAGTGTCAGCTCAAACTTAAGCTAATAACTGTAGCAATATTTAATGCCCCCCCCCAAAAAAATACATGTGACACAGAAGTAACATATTGATTTCAGTTGTTTTCCTATACAGCAGTATTCAGCTGTTGAGATACCAAAGCCTACCTGGAAGCTCGTCCTGGGATATGCTGGCTTTCTCTGACACTGTTGCTTTCACATCCAAAACATGCTGTACTGAACTCTCCTGTGAGTTGCCTGGATCCCTGATATTGGTCAGGAACTCTTCATTGGGTGTTAGTGCTGGTTCCTTAGCAGGCCCTCCCATGGTACCCATCTGGTCATGGCCCACTGCAGCTGCTCTCCTCCATGCAGATGTGATCATGTCAGTGGCCCTGTGGTACACCTGTTCATATGTCCTGGCTACTCACAGCATTCAGATCAGCAACTATCTGTTGCCAAATTTGCATCCTATGGGCCATATCTCCCCATCCCCCTTTCCAGCAGAAAAGCACCATGTTGTCTAAAGACATCCACTATGACCTGTTTCTCAGCATTGGTGAAGAGGGGTCTCCAAGGATTGACATGCCTGGGTGGCATACTCCTAGGTGTCCTAAAAGGCAACAGAAAGATAATACACATAAGTATCACAGACGTTTTGAATAACTGGTTCCAGATAAAAAGAAAAGGTAGTTTCTCAGTATTACCCCATGTAGAAACATGCAACAGTCTACAGATGTGAAATACAAACAACAGACAGGATGTAAAACAAGGAGAGTAACAAGAGCAACAGATCCTTGTTTGTGCCATAACAGTAACTCACCTTTGCTTCCCCTAAAAGAAAAGGAGAATGGCATATTTTGCTAACAAACCATCTTTGAAATGATAAAAGTGCTATCAAAGGAACTGTTCCTGAAATCTTTGTACATATTTATCACTCAACATTCCATTTTCATGTATTGGCAATCATGTATACCTCTAAAATGGCTTGGCAAACATGCCCATGCCGTCTTTACACTTTGCTTCAGATTGTTCTTAAATACATTCCAGTATATGCAGTATGTAGGTGATAATGGAAGCATACCTTCTGAAATTAAATTCTCCTCTGTATAGATATATTGTGAAGAAACAGCATTATGTGCAGTCTTCCCAACAAACAGGTCTCCTCACAATCAGTTTGCCTAGGTACATGGCTGCCTTTTTATATGGTGTAGATTCAGGGCTGTTAAAATGGCGAATATGCAAATGAGGTGTGAACTCATTAGAATTGCTTAATCCCCAAAAAAATGGATCTGTGTAGGTGATGTAAACATACTGAAGGCAGTCCCTCAAATGTTTGTTTTCAATGGCTTGCAATTGTGAATGATTAGTGATTTGACAAAGGAAAACACAACAGCACTGTAGGCTGCCTTACTTACTGGGTGTTTCAGGTTAGATCTACAAATTGTTAGATGTAAGATTGGAAAAGTAAGTAAGCAGAACACAAGTCAAAGGCTATATTCCTTAACATCCAACCTGCCCTTCATTTGTTTTCATTTGCATTTGATATTATTTCCAGTTAATATCCTCACACATTTTAAGGCCAATGATACAAAATAGCATACATAGTGCATGTCTCAGATTACTGCTCATATAAATGAAGAATGGCCAACAAACACAGCTATATAAGACAGAGCTGTGTATTTGCAAGCAGTAATCATGACAATTTGCGTGATCACTAAGTACGCTGCATCTAAAAATAATACATGTACAAATACCACTTGTATTGTTTGATATCACTGTAGATGCTGTTGCAGTTGGTTGTGTGTGCATATTGAGTTAAGTCCTTTGCTTTAAACTGTTTGTGTGGCAAAAAGGGATAAGGCACCCATCCTGTGTTGTGAAGGTGCATTGGAGTGAGAGTTCATATCTGTAACTATATAGACATATCTCATATATGCTAACATTTTCTAATGTGTATGTCATAGATTGTTTTTACTCATTTCAACTACCTCTCACTTTCTTTTTTTTTTTTTTATTGGCCAGTGTTTGCGTGATGCACCGCTTAGCTCAAACACGTGAGACAGAGAAAACTGAATGTCAGGTTTGGCTATGCTTATCTGGTTGCACTAAGCATGGCAGTGTGCAAACTGGACAGCTGACCCACCCAGGAAGCATGCAGGACCCAGACAGCCAAGAATAGAAACCAGATCCATTCAATTAATACTACTGGACATCACACAAACCTGCTATGTGACATTGTACTGTGATTAATAGCAAAACCTTAAGAATGATTAGTAAAATAGGAAATGTGGTGTAACTAGTCCTTTAGCAGCAGGTGCACTTGTAGGACTGGAATACAGATGGTCCTGGGTTCTAGTACAGGGTGTGTACCATTTGTTTTACTGTTGTGACATTGCAGCTTATAGCAATGCACTGCAACATAGACAACTGTCTGCCCAACCTTCTTGTGGCAACAGGTATAAGGGTATGACTGCCATACTCATGAGCCTGTGTTCAAATACAGCATATTCCATGCACTTTTACTGTTGTTCTACTTCCCATTATAGCTATTCTCACTTATAACACTTGACATAATGGAGCTGATATGAATTATATGTATGAGGGTGTGACAGGTTGTGTCAGGTATAGCTGTATATATCTATGTATTATCATATTTATTATCAGATGTTTGACTGAGGGTATACTGTGTACTATATTCCTGTAAGCATATTTCTGCTATCTGGACTGGAATGGCCTTCACATTTGCCTAACACACATACACAACTGCCTGTACATCCAACAACCTTGAAATTACACCTGCAGTTATGTAACGTCTCACTGTTTTGCACTGCTACAATCCACTTACCATTGCACAAATGCAGTGCTCAAACAGTGTGCATGCTCCCAGTAAATGTGATAACTGGAATTTTGTGGGAAATCATCACTCTCCATTGCTCTTGATCAGTGGTAGACATGGCAGCCATTTACGGAGAAGGTGTCAATCTTAGGGCACAGATATGGGGTGTTTGGGAATCCAAGATTTTTATTTGACTCCTAGTTAAGAACCACAGTGCCAGGCTACTACAGGGGGACTATTCTGTCTCCCAGTATAAGTTGAAAGCTTGGGATAGTTTAGCCTGGGCTGTATCCAGTGCCACTGGTATCTCATGCACTGGTGACCAATGTAGACATCATTAGAATGACCTATGGAGGAAGAGGAGAGATACCATTGATGCTTGGACTGAGGAATTTAGTACTGCCGACATCCCACACCTGTGTAAGCATCAACTACAGACAGTGCTTGTAAAACTTAAAAGCTGAATATAGGCACAACTGGTATTCGTAATGGATTCTGTAATGTTTTTTCCACAGCTGCCATGGACAGGGAGGTCAATGTCCAAACCCATGGGGCTAGATTGACAAGGATGAGGGAAGCATGCGGTATGTGCAGAAGAGTAGTGTTATTGTAGCATTAAAAGCTAAAGATAGCTTTATAGGTATTTTATAGAGTTGTATCAAATTGAGCACGCATATCTCAACTGCAAAAGCAAGTATGCGTACATTAGTCTGTAGCACAAACAGTACAATATTAGACTTTAATCAGAGGTTGTGGGTTCAAATTCCATAATTTCCAAGTATACAATAGTCTTAATTCTTCAATTATATTTAAATTATATTAAAAACTGTATACCAGTGACAGAAATGCCCTGCTATATACTGTAATCTGTATAACTGGAGCAGGCATATGTGCAATATATGCACATGTCAAGTAGTACTTGATGCAATTTGTAGTATAGTATGGTTCTGTTAGGAGCTGGTAGTCTTAACAGTTAAAGGTATCCATTAGGAAGTGGTAGTCTTAAAAGTAAAAGTTAAGATAACAGCGTCTTAATGCATTGTATGTCACATATTAAGATACTTATCTGTTTTTTTTTTCTCTCATCCCAACCCTTATCTCTCTTTTTTATTTTATTTTATTTTTTTATTTTTATTTTTTTATTTTATTAAGTGTCATCAAAATGTGTCCATGTCATCCATGTGTACCAAATCACTAAATAATCCACAGCACAGTGGGGTAGGCCCGCCCCACAGGATTTGCCTTTACTGACCCTGACACTAGTCCAGTGGTTGCCTCTGGGAGCAGTGGCAAATGTGGTGATTTTATCACCCACACCGAGTTGCCAAGGATGGTTCACAGGGTTTGTGTCGTACTGCTGGTGCATGCCTACACCAGCTGGAGAGGCTGATTTCCCTCATTTTATGTAGTACCAGGAGGAGGAATAAGAGACATCAAGCACTTCAGCCAGTGGTAGAGTGAGGTGACGGTGATGACAGTCCAGATGGTGAGGACTTGATTCTCACTGTCATCCAGATTGACCACCATAGGTTTGGTATGTCCCCACCCTCAGCACAGTCATGGTGTCCCCCAAACTTTTATGTCTGTCACCACCTCTGTCTATTGTCTTGTTTGTCTTGCCAATCTGTAATCAATTCCTCACCTACCAAACTTGCCTCAACCAGACATTACTATGTAACTTCCCCAACATTCCTTTGTCTCTCCAAAAAAAAAAAAAATGTGCACGTCTCTCACACACGCACACACACACACACACACACACACACACACACACACACACACACACACACACACACACACACACACACACACAATAATGTTCCATACATAGCTCTCTATTTCGCACATGTGTCTTGTTTACACACTTGATTCGGTTCAATTTACTAAGCCACATGATTCTGTTGTGGTCACCCCTCTCTCTGGAAGTGGCAGTCCAAATTCAGTTAATATTTTCCATGTATGTTCACTTTACTCTGTTAAAGAAATGGATAGCTATGGTTCTTTCCTATCTCCTCCTGCATGTTCTTGTCCTGCTTTCAACTTGTTCTTTCCACTGCTTGCTCCCCATTTCACCACTGTCCTGTCTACCCATTTCACATCTTTAAGCCATTACTGGGCAAAGATGTGCATTGTGTACCAATGCACAGCAACTTGGAAAGGTGGCAATGTATTTACATGTATTTAACAGTATTAGATACAGTGGAAATGTATGTAAAAGTATTAGGTAAGACTTCTCGGCCTCTCAAAATTAGAATTGGGGAACACAGGAGTAACATTAGAAACAAGAAAACAACCAATGCTCTTTATTTACATACAGTGAAACATCCCACGGCTAAATTTAAGTTCACTATTATTGATCGGATTGTTGGTGATAGGAGTCATCAACAAGGTTGGGAAAACATTTTGACACAAAAAGAGAAATATTGGATTGTACATCTGGGTGCATTATTCCCCCCGGGCATCAATGATCACCTATAGTACATTTATATTGATACATATCTTTCTACTCTTAAGATACATATGATCCTGCATAAAACCACTATATAATTTACATATATATGTTGTACTGATGTAGGCCATTCATATTATTTTTGCTGATCATCCAATATATAAATAATTTTCTTGTTTCATACATATAAGATCTGACCCTGGTCATTTGGTCTGATTGATGTTCCTTAACATCATATTTTGTTTTTTTGTTTGTCTTTTCATTTTGCCATGTCACTATGAAAGGTTTTTTTCATATACTATTTTTGTTCATGTATGTTTATGATTTTGTTTCTTTTGAATGTGTTCACACATTATTTGGTGTCTTCACAGATTTGAAGATCACTATATGGGGTGCTGGTCTCATTCAGTCTAACAAGTTGCATTTTGATTGGATGATTGATTTGACTGATACTATAAATGGTATCAGGTGCTGTTGTTGGCTTTTTATCTATTTGTTTTTGCTCCACTGAAGAAGGGGAACCGAAACCGGTCTGGAGCAGGATATATTTTTATATCCTATGTGTACTTTATCAATAAATACTTTTTGGAACATCACCTGCTGGCCGTTGTGTGATTTGAATACTTGTACTCAAACCCTGCACCATCTGGGCCCTACAAGGAATGTATAAATGTATTAACAGGTCCTGTCACAGAGTCAGTTAAGCAGCAGTTGTATTTCATAGACTCAGTACTGCCAGACTTTAGAAATGAGGCTCACATTTGCTCATTGCATAGTTATGCACAAACGTGTATTGTGCATGCATATGAACTTTGTTAAACATCGTACAAACTCACTGCTCACTGCACTATGGAAATGTACACATTATACTGTATTACTGCTGAACCACGGTGGTGGTGCTGCGGTAGCATTGTCACCTCACAGTAAGACGTTGTCCGGTTCGATTATCAGCTAGAGCGTCTTCTACGTGGAGACATGGGTGAATGGGCATACCTTCGTTGAAGGTTGTGCATCAGGCCTGGCAAGCCGGTACATAAAAATCAACTGCCAATCATTAGCGGACTGGAGTTCCGCTGTGGTGAACCCTGACTGGGAAAAAGCCGAAAGACACAAACTGCTGTTTATTGTCCATCCTGTCTGTATGACATGAAAATACATGTGTAAACATTACAAACTGAGAGCCCTATCTAACAATATGTCACATAGTTACAATGCATCCATTGCCACCTACCCACCACCGAAACCCTAGTGTCTCACTACTTTTTCACACATATATCAACCAGAGTACAACATGTAATATCAAATGTTGTGTGCTATGAAATGTATATCAATCTGGCAACATGCAGAACTATAACTATTGACCCACATGCCTAAAATGACTTATCTGCAAGGCTAAAGAAGGAATCAGCATGGATCATATCTGCAAGGAAATAGGTGACTTTCAACACACTTGACCCTACCAATTTTGTTTTGTCAAGGGTAGATCTTGCTTATTGAACCTTGTGAAGTTCTTGGATACTGACCATCCAGTCCTGGATGAGGGATAACAGGAGCTAGTTCCTATGTTGACTTATCTAAGACTTTTAATATTATACCCCATTCAGGTGTCCTAGTGAAGATCTCCCATGTGAGAATGAAGCCATATGGCAGCACAAGGATAGGCAATTGGGTCACTGACATAACACACACTCTCAAAGCTGGGGATTGCATCTCCACCAGTAGCCAGTTATGATTAGAATTCCACACGGATCAGTGCTAGGTACTTAACTGTTTGCAAACTACTTCCTTGAAATTCAGACAATGGTAGATGGTAAATGGACACACTAATATAGACACACAATGATGTTAACACATTATGGAAGTGGCTGTCACACACAAATGATTGGTGCCAAACTCACAGACTGAACCTTAAAGCAAACAGTGGCTTATTGTCACCTTTGGCAATGGAGTACACCTGCTAATTATGGTATAGATAGCATCCCTCTAAGCTCAAACACAGAGTTGTGAGACTTGAGAACACATGTTGATAGCAATCTACACTTTCATCACTATGTGTCAGTAATGGTGATACACACATTCTGCACTGCACACATCATACATATCGACATCACATCCAAGACCAGGGTGGTCATACCTCTGCTGTATTCTACCCTTATCAGATCACTTAATTGAGTACAATGCTGCCTTCTGTCTGCACCTCACCAGATACCTGCAATAATTGGAAAAAGCACAGGGTTGTACCTGGGAGACTCCAGGGCCTCCAATCATGACATACATGTAAAGACTGAAACACCTGTCAGTGAACTCAGTATCATGCAGGCTGCTGAGAGGTGGCTTATGCCTGCCCTATGCAACAGTCTCAGACCATGACCTACTGGAAATGCTGGACATCTGCAAATCAGATGGGACAAGAATAACTTGGCCCAAGGTTCTCAACCTAGCCTGTGATATAAACAGAACATGCTGGGGAGACAGACATACCCCCTAATGACTCACACTCCTCTTTAATAGGCTACCAGTCCATGTGAATCAGTTCTCCTCAATGACCCTGTTTATGCTCAGCCTTTACTACTGGTTGGGTAATTGTAAAGTCACCTCTGGGATGGCACCTATTTCCCTTATGGACTTATGTCAGACTTTTGCTGTGGTGCTTGCATTAAATACTAAGTTCTGTAGCCTTTGCACTTAGATAGGCAGGGGTTCTATTCTCATTGCCATCCACTGTGTGTCAGCTATTGCTTGACAATACAGATAGCATTTTACAGTAGCATTTGGAGCACTGTTATAGTCTCCTCAACCGACACTGCTGATGTCATCAGCTATAAAGTATTGTCTGACACACTCCAAGTCAGATTTGAGCTGTGGAACTTACATAAAGTACTGTGTTCTGTAATCTGTGTACTTAGGGATTCTATTCTCACTGCAGTTACTGTGTGTGTGTGTGTGTGTGTGTGTGTGTGTGTGTGTGTGTGTGTGTGTGTGTGTATGTGACAGAGCTGTTTTTTGACATTACAGAGAGCATTTTACACTAGCAGGTGGGACACTGTTATATTCTCCTCAACAGATACTGCTGATGCCATCAGTTTTAAAGTGTTGCCTGACACATTCCAAGTTGGACTTCAACTGTGGTGCTTGCATAAAGTACCTTACTCTGTAGTCTGTGTACTTAAATAGGTAGGGATTCTATTTTCATTGCAGTCAACTGTCTGAGGGTTGTCACCTGACAATACAGAGAACATTTTACACCAGCAAGTGGAACACTGTTATATTTTCCTCAACAGACACTGCTGATGTCGTCAGCTATATAAAGTCTTGTCTGACACACTCCAAGTTGGTCTTGATCTATGGCACTTATGTAAAGTACTGTGTTCTGTAGTCTGTGTATTTAGATAGGTAGGGTTTCTATTCTCACTGCAGTCAACTGTGTGTGTGAGCTGTTGCTTGATATTGCAAAGAGTGTTTTACACCAGCATATGGGACACTGTTATATTCTCATCAACAGACACTGTTGATGTCATCAGCTGTATCAGATTTTTGGATATGCAGTACTCTCACCAGGACAGGGTCAGAGACTGACCTGGAGACCAGGCAGAAGTCACCTTATAATATATAATAAAGATTACAGTGACATGGCTTTTAATATATTCACATAAATAATGGCATAGTTTGTAAACCCTGTGTTATCTTCCTGCAAAATACCTGTTTTCTTTCCAGTTGCTACATTTGTCTGATGAGGTACAAGAAAAAGAGAGAATTATACTGTATTTGTTTTGTGATGGGGTTTGACTAAGTGCTGTCATACAATCCTACGATCTAAATATGTTGGTGTGATTTATGATGTGTTCAACATAGGCTTTTAGTACCAGTATGGGCACTTGGTGGTCTAAGTTCATGTTGCTATCTACATATTTTCCCAGTGTTTTCATCACTAGGTATCTGCATAGCAGGGCTGTTCTCAATGCTGTGATTAATGTGGAATTTCATTTTTCAGATGGACAGCATTACAAATGTACATTTCTGAATTTATTTGTAGAGTGTGTGCCTTTGTTACCATTCAGTTGTGTGTGCTAACTCCTCCAATACTTTGTTATCACCATTGGCAGACTCACTGATTGCACACAATATGCAAAAGTCAACCAACTTGTTAAGCCAAAGGCCATATACCTTTGCTTGAACTGTCGAGAAATAGAGTTCAAACAGTGAAGGGCCAAGCACAGATCCCTGGGGTTCGCCAATGGTGACAGCTCTGCTAGTACAGGTTGATTCACCAAATTTCACATGATGTGTTCTATCAGTGAGCCAATTGGTTACCCATCAACTGACATAAGGGTTAATCTAGAGCTTGGAGGTTTTCTCAATGATACCTGCATGGGGAATTGTGTCAAAACCCTAGGCCAGATCACAATAGACAGTATGTTCTCTCTTACCTTCATCTAGGCCTATCACACTGAATAAGTGGGCTGTAACAACATCACAGATAACCTAAGGTGTGACTCAGCACATACACCTTCCTGATACAGTTGAATACACAGTTCAACATACCCTCCACATGGCCTATGCTTCCATACAAGGGTGTATATCACCATGCTTCAATTTGAGTTGGGGGGACAGCACCTGATGCATGCATGTATAAAGACATCCTGACTCTTCTTGACTGTGAGGTAGACCAATATGTCATTATAGACCTCTTCTACATGTACACTACTTATATTCCAGATGTGTGCAACACACATCCACACAAAGCAACTAGCCTGTATTGCCCATGCTGTCATATACAGGTATAGCAGTGTCCCTCCTAACATCTCCTGCAGATATTACAGTGCCAGGATAGTGTGCATGGATATCCTCATAGAGTGTGGATGTATCATAATAGTTGTTCAAGTGCGTGTATGCAGGCTCATCTCTTATTAATCCGAATCACATATGTTATGTCAGAGGCATGGAATAAGTGGTGATACTCTTCTGATATTGTCCATGATTGTGGTTGGTTTTTGTAATGTTTTCCCTGAACTTTTACATGTGGCCACCTTGCTGGAGACCTCTGCTGAGAGTATACTCATATTCAGGCATGTCAGTTTGTACAGCTTCACAATATGCACCCTAACCCAGTTGTATATTAGATCGCTGATAGTTGTCCCCTGCATTATTCATGTAAGGATGCCAATCTCACACAGACATCCTCCCCATTATTATGTCACCTTGTGTGACAGTTGCAGACAACACATTTTCACTGTACAGTCCATAATGTACCATATAGATATGTGCTTGGTGTTGCTGCTACAACCTTCTTCCATTGGCATGCCCTCCTCTGCTGTACATGAGGGAGTTTCACCTGTCCTCTTTCCATGTGTTTATTCCTACAGTTCATCTGTGTGTCCCTATTCAATAGACACACTTCCCATGAATGATCATTTTACATGGCAGTCCATGTCCTGTTACAAATCATTAACACAGCTTCAGTACAGAATGCCAGTAATGTGATATCACAATACTCTTCACTGTAAGTGCACTGTCCTGTACTGTGTTTGGACCATACACTTCACATTCATACTTCTCAGCTGTCCAGATATTCACAGGATGTCCAGATGTTTTCCTTATCAAATTCTGCCTTTTTACCATATCACTGGAATGATCTCTGGACTGATGTGACTTAATATTACATACATTTGAGTGCATACCTCTCAACTATCCTGATTTGTACAGAATGTCCACTTTTTGTTTCATATTTGTGATCTTTTCTTCATAATATTTTTTTCTGGCAAATCATTGGCATGTCATTGCTGAGTGAAGTCAGAAACTGATGACTCACATTTGAGTTTCAAACTTTATGCTCTTCAGAAAGTCCATGCTAATGTACAACCTATTCTATCAACTTTCTAAGTTTGGAAGTTTAATATTAAAAGTCTGTCCCTATTTTGGGGCATTTGTCCCCCCATTATGTATGCCTTTATCCACATATCTTGCTCAAAGAGGATTGCATGTATGTCTCAGTTTCATGCTACCTCATTTCTATGCAACATCTATGACAAATATGTCCCTATTGCTGGTTAAATGTCCCCGCATTATGTTGGTCTTTGTAGAGATATGCTGCACTAACAGGTTCATGGCTATCTGTGAAGCCCTGGTGCTCATTGTGGCATTCCACACAAATCCGCTGACCATATGTGCTCTGCTTTAAACAGAATTGTATCTGCATTTTCTTACACAATTTTCTGCCTAGCAACACTGTTGCCAGCCATAAAACCTAACTTGTCACGCATCATTAATATGTATTGCTCGCTACCGCTTGCCACTCACCAGCTTTCTAACATGTAAATTCCATGTATGCTCTACGCAAAGTCTACATTGAGTTTATCAGATCCTGGGGTATAAGAAAAGAGGGTTCTAGTCCATCTTGGCTAACTATTTTTTTTTTAAGTCTGATGATTTTTTTTGTAAAGAACCTTTGTATCCTTTCAAACTGCATGATAATGCTGGCTAGGTAGATGCCAAATGGAATATTATATCAGTAATTAGTTTAACTATAACAGAGTACCTAAGGACAATAACATCCTTTGATGTAGATGAAATACATTTGAAAGTTAGTTGTGCTAGAGAGAAGAATTTCCTAACCTTTGATGCATTATCGTGGTTCAAGTTGAGGGCGATGTTTATCTAGGTGTCAAGATCCCTGATTTCTATGTCCCTGTAGTATAGATTTATGACTGTGCCATAACTAATAAATGAAAGGTGTTCCAAGTGGCAACAATAATGCACATGTTTGACCATATTCTCTGTGCATCATAGGTTGTAGGGACTAGTTTTTGCTGCAGTGCTTCAATTTTAATGTGGTAATAGATAATGACACCCATCTTTCAATTATTAAAAAATCAGATAAGCCATAGGCTATGGTTTATGGTATGATATGGAGGTCATAAAAGTATATACCAAAATGAAGGGGTACAATTACTGAGCCTTGTGGTACTCTACTGGTTGTTTTCTTAGTTTTTGAGGTTGCACCTGTCACCCTAATTCATTCAGTTCCACATTTCAGCCAGTTTGCAAACATTTCATCACATAAGGGTCTATTTCTAGCTCTTTTGCTTCTTTACAATACCAGAATAGAGTATAAGGCCTTGACCATAGTATGATATGGTGAGTGTTTTGACCATAGTATGATATGGTGAGTGTAGCAGGGGCCACTCTCCATTGCCTCTATAACTATCTCAACCAAGCTTACTTAGCTGAATAGTCATGATCTGTACTTGAAAAAAATAAACTGTTGTGGACTAGTTTTATCAGATTTTAATTATGTAAATTAAGGAGCCAGATTAGATATTGTAGCATTTCCATAGATTTGCAAGTTAGATTGTTTTGCTGAAGGGCCTGTAGTTCCTTTGGTCTGTGGTAAGGCAGTTACAATGCAGTGGCACCACTATAGCTGTTTTCCAAACCTTGTGGACATACCCTGTGTCTAGAGTTAAGTTAAAGAAGTGCAATAGTGGTACAGTGAGGGAATGTCTGACACTATCAATTAGGTTTCCAAGGAAATTGTTTGGAGTCATGGAAGTGATATTTTTAGCATTAGACAGCATAAGCAGGATGTATTCCATGATGATCAGAAGGTGTGAGTGAGAGTAAGGAATTTGTGGGATTTCAATGATTATTGCTGGATTAAAATGAGCACTTACTCTGTCTGTAAGTATGATAGCTCTGTATTTGGTGTCAGAGTGGATAATGCCATTTTTGGATTAGTTCTGCAAATTGCAAGGTGCTATTTCTCAGTTTCCAAATTTACTTAATAATGGGTTTGCATCTTGGCTTCTGTTTCTAGTTTTTGTTCATGTACAAATTTGACCATTTGATCTTCATTTTAGTGTCTTGCTGATCTCTTTGATTAAATTTTTAATATGAGTAGATTTGTTAAGGGACATTATTTTGTTTTTCTTCTTTTGCTTATTTATAGTGGTGGTCCAGCAAAATAGTTTATTTTTTAAACTTCCCATTATATATGATTCTAGTGTGGACTGCTAGATCTGTGCACTATTAAACTTGGAGTAGAGTTCAGATGAAACAAGGCCAGCTGAAGGTAAAAAGAGAGTGGTGGCATTGCAACTAAATTTAGATTGTTCATCATAGAATTTAAGCAAGTTTGTATATTCTGTATTTATTCTATACAATGCAAGATCACAGGAGGCAGCAAAGCCATTACTGGTAATTAGTAGCTACAAAGTAGAAAACACATCTGCATGGGATATCATCCCACTGAACTACAAATTAAATCACACACAGATGCACAATAATGCCTTTACATGCATAGCCACAGAAACACACACTTGCACGCATGCATGCACTTGCATACACACACACACACACACACACACACACACACACACACACATATGTGCACTCACACAAACAAATATTTAAGAATAATATGGAATACACAAACTAGCCTAGCTATCAACAAGACTTTTGATTGTAAAAAGAAATCTAAAACCCTGATAAAAAATCTTATGAACGTGTTGAGAAATGCACACTCCAGATGGAAGTCCCCACACCTGAAAATCAAATTTGGGAACCATATGGCTCCTGACATGAAGGCCTTTGAAAGTGAGAGAAAAATATTCAAGCCCAGCTTAGAGAGTAGACTTTTTACTAATTTTGTTTGATGGAAGTCTCAAATGCTCCACATGCTAGAGAATTAACTTTCTCATTCACCTAAACTGATATTACTGATTCTATGACCACAAGCCGTTAAAACAAATTAGAAAAATGTGTCAGTTTTCATACTCTTAATTATTGTCTATCTATCTATCTATCTATCTATCTATCTATCTATCTATCTATCTATCTATCTATCTTTATCTCTAAAATAAACCGTCCGAAAAACAATACCAGCACTCAGTTCATTTTAAATAACAGGTTTTATTATCATCACAAAAATCATCATACTACAAAGCAGATCGCGGTCTAATTTTTATCAAGGCTTTATCAATGCTAATCAGATTACCTGCATTACAATTTAAAGGTAGACAATGGGATTCTATTACTAAATGCTCAACTTCTCTGTCCTTTTTATCCCTATTTATTGTCCCTGCTATGAATAAACATCACAGCATTTAAAATATTTTAAATTGACTGTTTCTCTCCACTAGAGCAGTACCTTACTGTACTGTGGTGGCTTCACTTTCAAAAAACTTTTATCCCGCCCTTGCTGCAGTCTCCAATTCACTGATGTCACGAAGGCCACTAAATACAGGTAGTTTTCTGGCCAGTTACCTCCCCAAACTGACATCACCATGACTGTCCTAAAAACCCACCCATGCTGTGATGTCATAGCTCCCTGGTTCTTCCCCTACCCATACAGAAAGTAAAGGCTAGAATAAGGAAACAATAAGTGAGTCAAGTCTCCTGCTGTGCACTTTCAATCACAGAAGGTAACAACTCAAATTACTCTTAGCACTTTGACAGCTTTGGAAGTTAGGTGGGAAGGGGGATGGGAGATCAGTCAAAGTAGTACAATTCAGGCTTCACAAAAAAAAAAATGCAGTTTAGCCATTCTAAAAAGAATCAGCAATAAAAAGCACTTTAAAAGTCTGTTCTGTGGAATTTGCACTGTTTGTGTTTTAAGTAGTCATTGAACGGCATGCGATGTTACTTAAAACTAACTGACTGAAAGGCAGCAGTGTATGCATGTAAAATCAATGCAGTGACAGGAGCATTAGAAAGAAAGAGGCCTGCATGATGTAACTTTTTACAGACAAGCACTGCAATTTGGGATACCTAGGGGCAGACTAAACAATCAAAATGACTTCAAGATGCCCGACCCCATGTGGTCAGACTCAGAAATTATATATAAAAATATTTAAAAACCTGTAAATAGTCCCAGAGTGGTGTTAAAATGTAGAAAACACCAATCCATGATGAAATAAACACATTTTTTAAGTCTGTGGGTGTGAATCTCCTTTAAACAGCAATCTGTTTTGGTGCTCTTTGATCATACGATCATCATTGAACCAGTTAGCTGCAAAACATATTGGCTATACTTTTATTTTATAGCTAATCAGAAAGGCCAAATGGTGCAGTGGTTAAGGTGTATGCCTTTCAACCACAAGGAGCAAGGTGTGATTCTCACCACTGGAAAGAACTTTACAGATAAGAAAATTTATATTCAAACTGGAAGCAAAGCTCTCTCCAGTCAGGACTGTGCTAGACAGTCAAGAGGAGAAGGCTAACGCCTACATTACACCTCTGGCAACTCATAGCCCTTCAAAACCCACACCATCAACTCCCACACATAGCAACACTAAACCCACATATGCGGAGACCCTTAACATTAACCTTCCCAAGCAACAAGGACCTCCAAAGCCAAAACGCAAACAAACACCAGTCACAACCAAAGTGACACATAGCTCACAACACCAGTGTGCCACTCAACAACAGCCCTAAGGCAAGACAATGTACCCAACAGTGACTGAGACCTGGTTCAAGGCTCCAGAGAGCACCCCTGCAATACCAGGCTACAATTCGTATCACACTTTTTGGCCACAAAACCAAGACCGAAACACTAAAGGTGGAGGAGTGTCCATATTCACCAAGGATATTCACACCTCCAGGCTAGTTGCCCAACACAATCAATCTGAAATTCTCCAGGTGCAACTAAAACTAGGTAAGACTGCAATCCAAATTGTAGCTTGCTACAGATCCCCCACCATACCCCAAGATTCTCACTGCACCTTCCTAAACATACTGGAAAATATTAAGAAACAACCAAACACCCTAATACTAGGTAATTTCAACTACCCTGCCATTAATTGGGAAAACTACTTGGGTACCAACTCCTTTTCCCAATGGTTCTTGGAATTCATAAATTCCAACGCCCTGGATCAACTAATCCATTGTCCCACCAGGGGCTCCAATATCCTAGACCTGGTCATTACCAACATGGGAGATAGATGCTCCACACCAGTGGTCACCCCCTCACTGGTCAGGTCTGACCATAAGCAAATCATCCTTGACATCTACATCCCACCCCCCACCCCCCAGTAAGGAAACCTCCTTAAAAAACTTCTCCAAATAGAACCAAGATGCTCTTCTCCAAAAAAAGGAAGCCAATCTGGTGGTCCCCTGCTATAAACAAACTATACAACAGAAGGAAGAAACTGTTGCAGAAAAGAGGAAAATCCCAGGATGCAAAAAACTCCCTCTCCAGTCTCAGTAAGAAGCTGAGATCCCTCGTAAAATCCTCAAAAGCTAGTTACAAAAATAAAATTGCCAAAGATTCCAAAGACAACCACAAGGCATTCTATAGTTATGTCAAGAATCTAAATGGCAATGCTTAGATCTGCTCTGAGCTACAACAGAATGGCATTAAATATACTGATCCCAAGGATATTGCCAATATCCTGGCAGATCAATTTAGTGCCAACTTCACTCCCCTCTCACCCCCTAAAGGGCCCATCTCAGTACCAAAACATCGCCAAATTCCAATAATCACAGCCACACAGGTAGAAACAGCACTCTCCAAAGCTAAGAATACAGCATCCATGGGACCAGATGACATCCCAGGCTGTGTACTACATGAACTACAAAATGAACTGGCACCCCACCTAAGTGCCATGTTTAATCATAGCCTCACCTCAGGCTTCATGCCTACTGAGTGGCGCACAGCTACAGTTATCCCGATCCACAAGGGAGGATCCACCTTGGATCCCGGGAACTACCATCCCATCAGTCTGACAAGCCTGATCTGCAAGGGCATGGAAAGCATTATCATGGAACTTATAAACAAAGACATTGGCAACCTCCAGACACTGGACCCCACCAAGTTTGGGTTTGTGAAGGGCCGATCTTGTCTCCTGAATCTGATTGACTTCTTTGAATTGGTCTCCAGAGCTGTGGATGAGGGTAAGGAGGACCACACAGCCTATCTGGACCTTACCAAGGCCTTTGACACCATCCCCCACTCTGGAATCATAGATAAACTTACTAAGCTGGGCATAAATCCCTATGTCACTTGATGGGTTGCCAACTGGCTTACTGAAAGAACCCAGACTGTAAAAGTAGCCGACTCCGAATCCAGCTTCAGACAAGTGACAAGTGGAGTACCTCAGGGTTCAGTCCTGGGACCACTCTTGTTTGGCATCTACTTCTATGAAGTACAGGCCAACACTAAGGGACTCTGGCTAACAAAGTTTGCAGATGACTGCAAACTGGGAGCCATTATTGAATCCCCAAATGATGTGGATATTATACAAAAGGGCCTTACAGAAACAGATGTCTGGTGCCAGAGCCATGGGCTCAAGCTTAATGCCAAGAAATGTATAGTCATCCCCTTTGGAAAAAAACATGTACCCATGAACTACCACATAGGTGGCAGGACACTAAACATCGAAAGTGTGATGAGAGACTTAGGGACACAAGTGGACAGTGGTCTCACTTTCGATAACCACATCGCCACAACAGTCAGGAAATCCTTCTACGTGGCACACCTCATCACTAAGGGCTTTTTATCCAGAAAAAAGGAGGTCATTGTCCCACTGTACTCATCCCTCATTAGACTCATTATAGAGTATAATGCCCCATTTGGTATGTACCTCACAAGACATCTGCAACAGCTGGAAAGGCCACAGAAATACCTCACTAAAAGAATCACAGGCCTAAAGCAGATGCCATATGCTGACCATCTAAAAAAACTCCAGCTATACTCTGTGGCATGTCGTCTGCTCAGAGGTGATCTCCACTTAGCATACAAGGCCATGTCAAACCCTGAGCTGTTGGACATGCTCCACTTAAAGAAATCCCAATCCCTCAGAGCCACATGCTCCAGGGATCTAAACCTTATCATCACAATGAACAAAACATGCTGAAGGGATAGATTCCTGACCCAGGGACTCCCCATACTCTGGAATAGACTGCCCATACATGTCAAGCAGAGCACCTCATTGGCCCTCTTCAAAAGGAACCTTGATGATTGGATGGGAGATAGGAAATTCACCCTGGGGATCATGTCAGTCACCCTGCTAGACAGGGGCCCAGAGAAGTAAATATTGTGGGAAAAAATTTCCAGGGAATTGTTATGGCTAGGCTTGCATAGGCCTTAGGGCCGATAGCCTAGTACCAACCTATGAACCTATTAACCTAAGCCACTTAGTGGCCTAATTAAAAAAATGACATCAAAAAAGAATTTAAGTATCTAATTCAGTCCAGGTGGTACTATAGCTCCCAAATTATCTATTTGTGTTCCATTTTGATCAGCAATTTACATTTCCGTGTTTTAGTCATTGATGAGACTAAACATATTTTATCAATACCTATAAACATAAATATTGCCCCTTCATGTTTTAACAGTTGTTCATGTAGAGTGCTTCTCTCCCTTCTGCATATATGCAGGGAAATACATTCTTTCCATTCCAAAAGGGTTTGCTTCACAAAGCCATTCAGCTCCACAATTAATAAACATCCTAATAGCATATGTTTATGCAATATTTACTGATGTAAAACATTTTGTATTACATAGTCTATCAGACTGGGAGCAATTCCCATAAAAAAAGAAAAAGAAACAATTTAAAACATTTCTAGTTGTCTTTATTGGATTCAAACCCGCCTTTAAACAAGAGAGGTATTGTACTAGGTTTTTACCCCTACCTACTGGCACCATAATTTTAACTTTTATAAAAATATATTATTTGAAGTATATATTTATATATATATATATATATATATATATATATATATATATATATATATATATATATATATATATATATTTATATATATATTTTTTTTTGGTTTTAATTTGAAGTAAAAAGAAAAAATTAAGCCAGCAACTGGTGAGCCATGGAGAAAAGTAGTTTATTAAGACTACTAAAAACTACTTAAGACTTCATAAAGGCTTAATTCAAACAGACCGGTTTTGGCCTGGGTTTAACCTGGCCTTCTTCAGTGTATTACAGAAAAAAACATGCCAAATAAGAGAAGTCTTATATGGTAAAACAAAACATTTGATTGGCTGACAGAAGACATCACAGTCATTAAACTCATGAATATTCATAATGCAATAGGTAATATTGAGATATCACAAAATATAATTCATAAATATTCATTAAGCCCTGGATTAAACAGGGCACCAAGTTTGGTTATCCATTTCTTTTCTTTTGTATCAAGTTTACTGTGCCAACCAGATTTCTGAGTTCGATCACCAATAAGTTTGTCAATAATAATAAAATGAAATTTGGCTGTTTGATGTTTTAGTGTGTGTTTGTATAAAGCATTTGTGGTTCTTTTACATTTGATGTCACTCAAGTGCTCTGACATACGTAACCTGAATGGCCTGGAGGTTTGACCAATATAAAAGAATGGCAGCTACAGCAAGCCATATAAATAGCCCAGTCAGTGTTGCAGTTGGCAAAAAATCGAATGTCATATACTGTACTACTGTTTTTACTGCTGAATTCCTTTGATTTCAAAATATGTTTGCAGTTAATGCAATGACCACAAGGGAAACAGCCAATAAGTTTGTCACCCATAATGGTGGTCTGATACAACTGAGGTAGCATAGAATCAGAATGATGTTTATAATGATTGAAATGTGCTGCTAGGTTTTTTCCTTTTCTGAATGAAAAAGAACATACATTAGGAATTAACGTATTAATATTACCATCCGCCTTCAATATGTTCCAATTATCCTTGATGATGTCCATAAATCTATTAGTATTTCTGCCAAATGTTGTGGTAAAACGTAATATATTTTTAGACAAAGGTTTCTTCTTAGATGTCAATAGATCTTGTCTGCATAAGCCCAAAGCATGATTTTGGGCCATTGTGACATACCCTGAATTGTAGCCCCTATTTATGAATCTGCGGTATAGATCCTGAGAATGGTGTTTAAAGCTGACCTCATCCGAGCAGTTACGTCTAATTCTAATGAACTGTGATTTGGGAATGTTCCTGGCTATATGTTTTGGATGATAGCTGGAGGCATGGAGTAAGGTGTTGTATTGAGGAACCTTCCTATGTACTTCAGTATTCAAGGTATTATCCTGATTTCTTGTGATCAAAACATCCAAAAACGTTATGGAGTTCTGGTCATATGTAATAGTAAATTGTATTCCCCATTTATTGTCATTTAAGTATTCCATAAATTCACTGAGATACTCAATATCAGATCTCCACACCATCCAGCAATCATCCAAATATCTCCGCCAGATATCAATCTCAGGCAAAAACAAATTGTGAGTATCATCATAGATCAAAATCTCTTCAATGTATGCCATAAATAGATCAGCATATATGGGGGCAAAGGATGCCCCCATTGCTGCACCTTTCATCTGTAAATAACATTCCTTATCATAGAAAAATACATTCTTTGTGAGTACATGCTCGGTGAGATTAATCAAAAAAGTGTTAAAGCCAGGTTGATAGATATTTGACTTGTGAAGCCAATATTCAATGGCATCAAGACCAGCCCAATGAGGGATATTGGTGTATAGTGAGCTTACATCTAGTGTGCAAAACCACCAATTCCCTTCTATCTGCATGTCATTAACAATGCTTAAAAATTGGGTGGTATCCTGTATCCTGGATCTAACACAAGAAAGTAAAGGTTTTAAGTGTCTGGTCAAAAATTCAGAAAGTGGCTCAGTAAGTGATCCTATACCCGAAACAATGGGTCTACCTGGTGGATGTAGAGGATCCTTGTGTATCTTTGGCAGAAAATAAATGTATTGTCTAGCAGGATCAGTGATAGTTAGGTGGCTTAAAGTTTTAGTTGTTATTATCCCATTGTCAACCGCAGAATCTAAAAAATTGTCAATTTGTTGTTTGAACATAAAGGTGGGGTCCAGTGGCATTTTGGTGTAATATCGAGCATCACCCAATTGCTTGTGAGCCTCAATATCATAATCATTCCAGTTCATCACCACCACCGCCCCACCTTTATCTGCATGAAGAATAACAAGTTCTTTATTTTGTGCTAATTCTCTCAAACAAGACAATTCATTGTCAGTCATATTATTCGGCATGGATATACAAGTGTTAGACACAAAATGTAAATCACTAAGTACACTGCGTAAAAATAGGTTAACAGAAGGATGCATCGGAGGTATAAATGAGGAGGCATGATATTTAAAAATATCCATTTTTTGCTGTTGTTCTTCCCCCTGATCCTGAAAAAACAATTTTAGGTTAATAAGTCTACAAAATGCAAATAAATCCTGTGCGAAAGTGTCTTCAGGCACAAAAAAGCCAGGTATAAAAGATAAGCCTTTATTCAATAGAGCTGTTTGTTCAGGTGTTATTACAGTACTAGAGATGTTACAAACATTATTAACCACAACATGATTTACTTGTTCGTTAATACTTCCATAAGATTCTGTAGACTTGTAACCCTTCTTGTGTTTCCTGCCTCCTCTCTTCCCTCGATGTTGCCTAAAGGGGATGTGTAATTTGTACGTTTAGGTATGGGAGGCTCCATGGTGTGCTGTGTTTCCGTGTCAATACCTGATGATGTATCATAATCAGTGGTATCAGTGTGATTGCCACGTCCTTTCAAAATGGAACGTGGACGTTTCCTTTTAGAACTTGGTGTATTTCTATTGTGCAACTCTTGAAATCTGACATGTCTAGTATATTTAAAGGGTTGCCCCCTCTCGTAGTCAGACTGATCACGAGAGAATTTTTTGAGTTTTCTTTCCTTTAAATGATTATCAAAATTTAACAAGTCTGAACTAAGTTTAGATAATGATACAGAAAAAAATGTGTCATTCTGATACTGGTTACAATCTTCTATTAGTTGTAACACCTTAGAGGTTTCTTTATCTATGGTCCTAGTGTAATATTTGGACAAAGATTCAACAAACTTCATAGAACATTCTTGTTGAATGGATAACCATTCAGTAGTTAAAATATCATCAGTGTCAGATACTAGCGGTTGAATTTTGACCCTCAAACCCCTCGGACTAATGCCCTTGACCAAATACGCCTTGAGTAATTTAAGGTGCCAAACAAAAGATCTGAGTGTTTTCATATTTTTGTTAAGATCACCAAATAGTTTTTCACATCGTTGTTCCGGCTTCATAGAACTAGTATTGGCTGAACCTTCAGAAACTTGGCCAATACCAAAAGGTGCAAGATCATCCTTATCGGATGATAAATCCAAAAATATCTTATTTAACTCCATCAGTAATGTAAAGTCAGTGATATATAAGTATGAAAATAACCACGCCCTGTATTGAGAAAAAATCAATCAATAATCGGACAATAATGGCAATATTACGATTTGTACAAGATTGTACAAACAGTAGCCACGTCCAATACAGGACAATAATGGTATAAAAACTCCAATTCAAATAAATGAAAACTGTGACAAACTAATGCATAGTACCAGACTTCCTAAACAGGTCAAATGTTTAGCACCCCAAATATATCTGTTTGTAAAAAGGTTGTTATACTAATATAACCTGGGCAATAATATATATATATATAGTCCAAGAGATCCGAGAGACAAGACAACATCAAAAAAGTATAGCCATTAGACCCTGAATGATATAAACAGCCCAAGTAGAATGAACAGATTGTGCATGTTGTATTATCCAAAAAGATGTACCTCTGATACTATAATTTTCAAAAAACAATATAATTGAGGAATTTGTATAGAGACCACTAAATAGTGTCAGGATATACTGCAGATAACCAACAAAAATTTTGGCAAAAATATATTAATAATGTATAACAATTATACTAGTTCAAAACATACTGGTATCCAAACATGAGTGAAAAGTTCACATGAGCTTGGACATTATTGTTATTTCAACCTATGTAATATTTAAAGCTAAATTTAAACTGATCTGCAGCATTTGTAAGACACAAAAAAACATATACATATGATCCTGAAAAAAGTCATATGAGTGTATACATATAAAGCATGCTTCAAAGATGATCCCAGTGGTCTCAATAATATTCGCTGACAAAAATAATAACCAACTAATATTAGACATTCATACAGTTCACATAAAGTAATTATATGAATGTGATTTGTATACATCACATAAAATACTAACACTTTGGTTTGTATCCTGATGAAATAAACAAGCAACAATTATAGCCAACAACTATAGAACATGAATGTAGTTCAAAAACACTTTACCAGAAGTAACAATAGTTCCGAACATCTATAGGAATTTAGCTAAAGTGAGAAACATGAGTGATATCCAATAATGTCCAAAAAAAAAGAAAAGGAATAATATCCCTACTCATAAATATAGTAAAGTTACAGAAAGAACATATTTATAAGGATCGAGCACAGTAGTCACATTCCCAATTCGAGGTCTGGTATCCAACGACCTAATAAATCCCAGTGTCTGTTCCTGTATATGGCGATACTTCCAATGACAATGTAGTAAAATACGTTACCAAACAAAATGATCAAAATGTCCCCCAAAGTGGTATAAATTCGTCACAATCGTGAGGAGACTTCAATTGCACACGCCAGTTAGTATCACCAAATAATGATCAAAGTTCCCCAACCAGTAGAACACTTGGTACATCCAAAATAAACACTGCACCAAACAAATGAAGACAGTTTAATCCGTTGATTAATGTATCCTTTTGAAACATAAATGTTAGTAAACGCCCACATCAACACAGCGCATATTTTGTAATTGCGCGTAGTTGTGGTAAACGACTCACCAGGAGATATTCTGATAACCAGTCGCTGCCCTTTACTAACTTCCAAAATGATGTAAAGAATAGACAATTAATCCAAAAATCCGAACATATTGAAGGCGGATGGTAATATTAATACGTTAATTCCTAATGTATGTTCTTTTTCATTCAGAAAAGGAAAAAAACTAGCAGCACATTTCAATCATTATAAACATCATTCTGATTCTATGCTACCTCAGTTGTATCAGACCACCATTATGGGTGACAAACTTATTGGCTGTTTCCCTTGTGGTCATTGCATTAACTGCAAACATATTTTGAAATCAAAGGAATTCAGCAGTAAAAACAGTAGTACAGTATATGACATTCGATTTTTTGCCAACTGCAACACTGACTGGGCTATTTATATGGCTTGCTGTAGCTGCCATTCTTTTTATATTGGTCAAACCTCCAGGCCATTCAGGTTACGTATGTCAGAGCACTTGAGTGACATCAAATGTAAAAGAACCACACATGCTTTATACAAACACACACTAAAACATCAAACAGCCAAATTTCATTTTATTATTATTGACAAACTTATTGGTGATCGAACTCAGAAATCTGGTTGGCACAGTAAACTTGATACAAAAGAAAAGAAATGGATAACCAAACTTGGTGCCCTGTTTAATCCAGGGCTAAATGAATATTTATGAATTATATTTTGTGATATCTCAATATTACCTATTGCATTATGAATATTCATGAGTTTAATGACTGTGATGTCTTCTGTCAGCCAATCAAATGTTTTGTTTTACCATATAAGACTTCTCTTATTTGGCATGTTTTTTTCTGTAATACACTGAAGAAGGCCAGGTTAAACCCAGGCCGAAACCGGTCTGTTTGAATTAAGCCTTTATGAAGTCTTAAGTAGTTTTTAGTAGTCTTAATAAACTACTTTTCTCCATGGCTCACCAGTTGCTGGCTTAATTTTTTATTTTTGCGCTTGTGTCTTGCTGTGCAACTTCCTACATGCAGGGGAACTTATTTCTATTAATTTGAAGTAACCCATGAAAATTTCAGCATATATTGGAGCAAACATAGCTCATTGGCTGTGCCTCTAGGATGTAAATAACAATTCACTGAATAATAAAACTCATTTTTTGTCAAAACCATCTCCAATATTAAGAACAATGTTACTAAATACAGGGTACCCAATGGAATTTTTGGAACAGCCATTTATGGAGGTTTATGGTAAACGGACAAAAGGGATTTATAAGCCATTGTTAGGAATGGGATGCAATATTTTGTCAATGGACAAACCAAATCACAAGCAATTCTAGAGAGGTTGTATCCTCACTTACAGTAATGATGCAGAGACTATAAGACACATTTTATTTAACAATTAAAAGATTTTTGATATAGCTAGAATGGACTTTGATAGTATTGGAAAGGTCCCCACAGTGATTTTTAGAAGGAACTGTAACATCAAGAAATTTTTAGAATGGTGTGCTATGTCTAGGATGTCCACTATACATACCAGGAGAATGTCCAAATGTAAGAGTTGTTTCCAGTGCCATTCTATTTTAAAAGATGAATATATCTGGTTAAATGGGGTTGGTACTATCAAGTGGACCAAGAAATGTAATTGTGAAACAAAAATGGTGGTCTGTCTGTTGTTATGCTTGATGTGCAGGTTATTTCATATAGGTAGAACCAAAAGGACCATTAAAGATAGAATATATGAACATTTAAGAGGAATAAAAAAAAACAAGAACAGAAGAACACATTATGGAGACACATTCATAAAAATGAAGGGCATTAATTTGTTGTTTTTTTTTATTATTGTAGATGTCCTTGATAATGATTTGAGAGGGGGGCTTTAAAGATTAAACTTGAAGTCAAAGAGCTTGAGTGGCAACTGAAAACTAATGCCCCTGGTCCAAAGGAGCTTAATGATTATATTTATATTAGTAGACTTCCGAAGTTAAAAGCACTTACCTGCTAGAAACATTGCCATGTATTGTGTGGACATTTTTTTTTTTTATTTCATTTTATTTTAATTTTTTTTCATTTTTTCAGCTATGTTATTTCTTTACATTTTACTTTGTTTATATCTCAAATGCATGAATTTTGGTTTGTCTCTTTAAGTTTTGCAATTAAGTAATTAATCTGTTGATTGATGAGTTTTCTGGGGAGTGGAGTTTTTCTTACACTATTTAAACTTGCTGTGTATGTGTGCATCTTTTAACTCTGAAGAAGTCCCATTCATGTTGTGGGACAAAAACGCTTAATTGTGGATTATTAAACAAGTTTTTTTTTTGTTTTTAAGCTGTTGTCATTGCTGGTTTCTTTATATTATACAGTGGATTACTTTTTGAGTTTGTTTTTGTGGTGGTGACATAAGCTTCTGGCTTTTGTTCTTCAAGTTTTATTGGTTCCTTGTTTGTGGCTTATTTATAAGTTGGGTGACACAGAATGATATTTTTACAACCTAGACAACATGTTCATCAAAGGCCAGATTACTGTCTACATATATTCTGAGATTCCTGACTACTGGGTCTTCTCTTAGGGGTATTTTATTGATGGAGTAATTAGCCTGGGTGGCAACTTTTCCAAAAGGCAATGCAATGCATTTCTTGGCATTGGGTTTTAATCTGGGACTTTGACACCAGTCTTTTCTCTGTGTTATACCCTCTTGTAAAATGTTTATGTCATGGGAGGAATCCATGATAGCTCCTAATTTGCAGTCATCTGTTATCTTGGTCAGCCAAAGGCTCTTGACATTAGCCTTTACCTCTGAAAAGTAGATGACAAATATGAGTGGTCTCAGCTGGTAACTGGTCCCTTAGATGAAGTGGCATCATCAATCTTGACTTCTTGAGTCCTGTCTGTGAGCTAACTGGCAATCCAGTGAGTTGTGTGGGGGTTTATGCCTAGTTCAGTGAGTCTGTCAACTACACCCAAGTGGGTATTGTATCAAGCACCTTAGTCATGTCCAGGTGGGCAGTATGAACCATTTTCTTTTCATCTATTACTTGTAGCCTTCTCAAAAATGTCCACCAGATTTAATATGCATGACTTACCCTTGACAATGCCAAACTGAGTTGGTTCCAAGATCTGAAGGTTGCTTAGGTCTTTGCTGATCATTTCCATGATAATTCCTTTCATAGCTTTGCATATTAGACTAGTCAGGCTAATAGGTCTGTCGTTTTCAGTGTCAGTTGACGGTCCACCCTTGTATGTATATAGATAGATAGACAGACAGACAGATGCCAAGAGCTTGATTTTGAATGCTGATTTTTGCTGTAAGATGCTTGTAAATTGTAATATGCCATTTTACTCATAAACAATCTGAATGGCAATGATGCTTACAGTTAGCAGACAAGTTCCCCCACATAATAAGCATTCAGAAAAGGAAAATGTTGGAGAGTCCTCAGATAAGACTTCCCAGAATTTGGGCTTGTTTATATGGAATTGCAAACTTAGAGATACTTTTTATGCAGTGATGACACTATACTAAACTGGCACTCAAAATAGAACATTCCTTTCTACACAAAGAACTGCCAATGCATACTGTGAGTTTAATACTCTGAAAGGAACCTTGATGAATACAAGACTTCTCACACCTTCAAACCAGATATAATGCAGAATCATACTAAGGAAATGTACACCATCACAAGCTGCAGCACCTACCAAAGATTCTCCATTCTATTTCACACGGATGAATCATTATGTTTTTTAACATACATGCTTTAATCTTATAAAATTCTGTTAACTTGAGCTAAATAAAATGAATCCTTTGTTTAAATATCCTGATCATTTTAATCCAAATAGCTACTGTAAGTTCTTTTTGATATTCAGAAACAAGTAATAATTTGGCTTTGGTGTACTGGTTTGCTCATGAACTTCCATTGCATTTCTGTCCTGATTTTAATAAATCATGCTTGTGGATGTCTATCTTAAGTACATATTATGTCAGAAAGGAAAACTTGAAACTGTTCTATATATGGCTCTACAGTTTACCACTACCTGTTCATATAGAGGCACAGTATACAGGCTATACAGGCTACTCATATGGAAGTTAACTGATAATGTCTGAGCAATTCCAAGACGGTTGTTCATTAAATAACCAAATACAGCATTGCCGGTGTTTTCAGTTTTAGTTTCTTCAGGATGCTTCATTACAGGACTGTAGAATATACTTTATCATTAGAGTTGGTTTCTTCAGTATCTGAATTGTTGGTGGTAGATGTGGAGTCAAGAGATAACTGACCTTTAGAAATTGTAAGTAATCTCAAGAAGTATGGTTTTCCCACAGTCTGGCAGAAATGGATACCAGAATTATTTATTCTTTACATAAAGTTTATTATTACAGTAGCAAAGAGTAATGTACCACACCAGCACTTTTTCCAGTCTGCCTTGATTATGTGATGGCAAGCAACATTCTCTTTTCATACTTCTATAAAGAATGTCATCCTGAAGCAAGTGCCTTTTTGAAGTCTCATTTGATGCTTGTTTTATCATTGATTATTATTTTATAGACTGCATTAAAGGTGAGTGTGCATTGCTTCAAAAATAAGCAGCAATACTAGCTGAGACAGACTTGTTGCATTGTCTATAGATTTACTTAGCTCACATGAATGATTGTGCATTTCTCTTTGCTAGTATTTTGTTTGTTATCATCTATTTACTATACAAATTATTTTATGAATAAATGCAAAGCATTGTATTTGGTATATAAGGATTAATGGGTAATTGCTTCCAACGAACACCCAATAAAGAACAAATAAACCAGAAAACGGCTGCAAGCTGCTGGAGAAACTTAACACAGGAACCGGCAATAGCGTAAAAAACAAATTTAATTTCCGCTTTCGTCACAACTTCATCAGAAAACACATAATGTCAGGAACTAATCAGTATAAATAGTCAAGTAAATAAAAAAGCAATCAATTAATTACATATGCAAATAAGTCCAATGAAAATTGTGTTATGCATTAAAACATGCCTTCAGATCAAATTCAAAGTTGTTTTTGTTTTTATTTACATGTAGCTTACGATGTTTTAAAAAACACTTAAAATTGATACTCTCATTTAAACCAGGTAAAACATCAGATTTCAATTTAATTTGCCATAAACATTCCCGCTGTTCTATATAATTCTTATAATCCCCAGCCCTACCATCTAATTTGCATTTTTCCAAAACAGAAAATAAATTTTTTTTATAATTAGGGCATGAAATAGAATGTTTATATAACGCATTGTTAAAATCTTTTACTTTAATGGCATATAAATGTTCCTTGATCCGAGTGGCTAATGACCTGGTGGTCATTCCCACGTAGAAGGCTGAACATGAGGAACATAAACTCACATAAACCACTCCTTCAGTGTTACAGTCAATGTAATCATTAACCTCT
Source organism: Protopterus annectens (assembly GCF_019279795.1). Taxonomy (NCBI): domain Eukaryota; kingdom Metazoa; phylum Chordata; order Ceratodontiformes; family Protopteridae; genus Protopterus; species Protopterus annectens. Next base: position 432,234 of record NC_056729.1, read on the forward strand.
AAAACCCTATTTGAACTAACAATATTAATAAAGGGACCCTCAGAAATGTACCTACAAACTTGGCAATGTTGGCATCGATACATACCTTTTTTGTTTATAAGATGTGTGGAGGGATTCTTGTGATTGCATTCTAAAATATTTTTAAGAGTGTTCCATTTGCGAAAAACAAAACTTGGTTCAGGCCCTACAGTACGCAAAATGTCCCTGTTACCTTGTATAACTTTCCAATTGTTCTGTAAAATGTTTTTAATATGACAACAATCACTACTTATGTCAAAAGAGCATACTACATCATTATGGCTCTTGTTGGAATTGTTATTTTTATAAATGCCTTGATGGTCATGTATTATTGCAGGGAAGCAAATTGACCTTTTGTGATATATATTTTCCCCAATATTAAATAAAAATGATTGATCATACCCCCTTTGTGAAAATAAATTAACTATGAAATGAAATTCGGAAATTAACATCTCATCTTTAGAGGTCATTCTACAAGCTCGAATAAATTGTCCTCTAGGTATGTTTTTCTTCATATATATAGGATGACCACTATTAAAATGTAAATAACCGTTGGTAAAGGTCTGTTTTCTGTGAATTTTACTATGAAAAGATTTTTCTTCTGGATCCCACCATATGTGTGTGTCTAAAAAATTGACTGCCAACCCTGCATCCCCTAATGTAAATTTAATATAACTAGAAAAAGAATTAGCTTTATTAACAAATAAATTAACAATATCTGTATTGCCTTCAATAATAAAAATCAAGTCATCTATAAATCTACCAAAAAACAAAATATTAAATTCATTTTTTAACACTGTAAGGAATTCCAACTCCCACCAAGCCATGACCATGTTCGCAAAGGCCGGGGCTCCTGGAGATCCCATTGCTACACCACACTTCTGTTTGTAATAAGTATTCCCAAACTTAAAAAAATTATTTTCCAAAATAATATCCAGAAATCTACATATAACAGAAATACCAGAATTATTAAATAGGTTGTTCTTAACTAAATAGCTTCGGACGTCTTCAACTCCTTGGTCATGTGGTATACAAGAATATAGTGAAATAACATCCATGGTAAATATAATATGCTTTTCTGCATCAAACTGGGTGTCATTTGAAAGGATTCTTATTCTATCTAAGAAATGCCATGAGTCCTTAATGTATGACTCATTGTTGTAAATCAAAGGACCTAAAATGGCATCAATAATCAGAGAAATACCTTCTGTAACAGAGTGTGGTGAAGAAACAATGGGACGTAATGGTGGGTTAAGTATGTTTTTGTGGGTTTTAGGAACTCCGAATATAACACCTATCTTAGGTTTTTCCACTGTGCAGAAATTGTATAAAGAAAAATCAATTTCACTAGACATCAAGGCATCATAAAGATGTGAGTGTACTATTCCAAAACTTTTTAAGATTTTAAACAAAGGAATGCATTCATATTCATTTGGATTACTGAGCATATCCAACATTCTAGAATTATATTGCTCTTGCTCCATTATAACCATATTTGAGCCCTTGTCACTTTTCATGTACCTGTATTTCTCATTTAAGGCTTTTAAAGAACCTAAAGCCCTCCTTTCTGATTTTGATAAGTTATCACAAAAATTGTGATTAAATTTAAACATGTTGTCTAAATCTTTAATACATAAATCCTCGAAAGTTTTAATGGTGTGATGTAAATTTGGAACATAGCTAGATGGTTTACTAATGCTGTGATTAAATTCAAGAGTATCATGTAACAAAAACGAAAGGTTGAGTTTCCTGGTGTATTTTTTTAGATCTATGATTGTTTTACTGTAATCAGCTCTTTTGTTCGGAATAAAATTAAAACCATAACTCAAAACTGCAAGCTCATGCTCATTAAATACATAGTCGGTTAAATTGATTATACCAAAACTGTCTATTTTAAAATTTAAGCTTCGTCCCCCGACGAATTCGAGCCCAAAAAAGTACGGCTTCTAGTGAGGATCGTGCTTTTTGTATTTACTATGGCATGACCTTTTTTGTAATTATTGTTATTTATAACATTAACATATAGTTAATTGTTGTTATAAGAATTATATAGAACAGCGGGAATGTTTATGGCAAATTAAATTGAAATCTGATGTTTTACCTGGTTTAAATGAGAGTATCAATTTTAAGTGTTTTTTAAAACATCGTAAGCTACATGTAAATAAAAACAAAAACAACTTTGAATTTGATCTGAAGGCATGTTTTAATGCATAACACAATTTTCATTGGACTTATTTGCATATGTAATTAATTGATTGCTTTTTTATTTACTTGACTATTTATACTGATTAGTTCCTGACATTATGTGTTTTCTGATGAAGTTGTGACGAAAGCGGAAATTAAATTTGTTTTTTACGCTATTGCCGGTTCCTGTGTTAAGTTTCTCCAGCAGCTTGCAGCCGTTTTCTGGTTTATTAATGGGTAATTGGTCTAAGGTCCATGGCAAAGCTAGCCACCCAGCAATGTAAACCTTGGCTCAAGATAATTGTCACTGCTGAAGTGAGACCCCTACCCCACGCGATAATGGGAAAAGGAGTTGATTATGGATGGATGGATGGTCAAAGGTCTCTTAACTTCTACTATATCAAACAATTGTTTACCCTTATTAATATGTATATATAAAATTATGAGCAATTCCTTTTATTCAAAATGTACGTCAAACAACTTGAAAGTTATAAAATAAAAATAATAATAACAGTCTAACACAGTTCATTGCAATACACAAAATTACCGCAGGACATTTCCAATGAAATATAAGATTGCTTAATGTTGTTTGTATTTTTATTGTTTAATCAGACAATACCATTCATACATAATGCCCTGCATAATTCATCATTCACTGTTTTTCAGAAAAGCAGATGTTGCATCTTCCTTGCAGCTCTCATTAACCTTACTTTTTTCTCAAACTTTTGCCTTTCCAGTTGATGGTGTTCATAGTGCAGTTCAAAACATGTATTCCTTTGTAATTTTTAGAGACTAGTTTTTATGTTACTGGAGTAATGAATTGAAAAGGCATACAGTATCAAAAAATTAAGGTAATGATAAATATTGATGACTCCACAACTACATATAAACGAGGTACAAGCTGTGTTAGAATGCTATCTACTAAGAAACTATAGCAAACATATGCCACAATAAGACTTATATGAAGGGGGGATGTCTGCATTTATTAAAAAAACATCCCTGAGATTCAGAATCATGCTTTCTGTAACTCTGCAAAGGCTACCACAGAGATGCAGAGAGGATAGATGTATGCAGAAGGTAATTATTGACTAACTATCAGGAAAGTCATGACCCAAGCAGTAACTAACTAAGAAATCATCATGAGGAAATGCCAAAGTCAGCAGTGACAGAGTACCATCTGTACTTGTGGCTAGGGAGTTAACATACACATGCCAAACAGCAGGCACAGGCACTACTCTGTGACACTAAGATCACATCTTGAAGTCACAATACTTGGCTCACAGCAATGTTTCTATATAGTTTTATTGACTGAAAGGAAGATAGGATTTTGGAAATGGGGAAAACAGCAAGACATGGAATAACACAAGGAAAGAAGGAAGATAAAATTGAGAGTGGGGTAGGGAAGTGGAGTAAAGATATCCTTTTTTTGGGTCAGGAACCGATTTTTTTTTTTATGCAAGGGGAAGGCAAAGAATGGAAAGAGGGTATATGGGTAGTGATATGGAGCAGGGACACACAAACAAATAAATATAACAAAACATAGACAAAGAACAACAAGGTATAAGCAAACATAAATGGGCAGGAGGATATATTGGCATACAGACAGAAGGAGGACAAGTGATGACAGAAAGGGCTGGACAAGAAGGAATATAAGGAGGTGATATACTAGGAAGAGAAGCACCAGGATGGGGGATAGTTTGGGTGTCCCGCTCTTGAATATGTTCCCTGGGCTACACTGAGGAAATGGTTACGCTCTGCTGTAACTGGCCTCCATACAGGACCCAGTTTTTGATGGTAGTGATGACAGTATCAGTGGTACATCTCTATAAGTTACATGAGAAGTCTTTCCAGCCAGCAACTGTGGGCCTCAAACCCCTGGTCTATCAGTTTAACAGAACTTCCACTAACTACTGCTAGGTGATAAATTATGACCCCTGGGCAGCATCACTGCAGAGAACAATAGCAGTGTTTTCCTGCTTGAAACAACCAGAGGCCAGTGGGATTACCCCCCCCTCCCCCAGGTCATGCCATTCCACATGACTTCTGACTCCTAATGTGGAAGCAGGTCTTAAGGCAAATGGTATGCTGTTGGGAGAAGGATGGGCGGAATGGATGACAGGGTGCTAGCTGATGCTGTGTTACCATACATCTCACCTGATCCGAATATTGCAGAATGTCCAGATTCTTTTCTCTCACATTTGTGGTCTGTTACTAATAAAAATTGTATTTTCTAGCTGATATTAAGGTTTGCAGTCACTAAATAATGACAGACATTTGAATTTCAGATGCTATCTCTTTTGGAAAATGCATGCTAAAGCAAAATTGGTTATTCAGACAACATTCTAAGTATATAACAACACATTTTATTAACTTTTCTTGTTATGGGGCCTCTTATTCCTACATTATTTTTGTCTTTGACCCTATACCTGTGCTAAAAGATTGACATTTATGTGTGTTTCTGGTACAGCAGTGGCAAAGGCTGAAAAAAAATAAAATAAATGGATGGAAATCAAATAACAAAAAGACTTCCTAACAGATGCTGAGAGGAGTGATGTATCCTGAATGTAATTATTAACTAACAAGCAAAAATTTCAGCTAGATAAAAAAAGGATAACAACAAAGAGAGGTAGAGGAAGATACAAAAAAAAGGCGTTAGTACAATTAACATTTCTGATGAGCAGTCATACAGGTACCTATTGGTGTAATACACAGCTTCTAGGTATGCTGCTATGTCAGGTACAGACATTCTGCCTAAGTGCATAAGTTCACTTCTCCATACTGTACAATGCGCATGCATGGATGCAGTGTCACTATATCCGTGAAGAGCACTGAGTGATTGGGTTGAGGCTATAGTAGCAGGATAGGGATAACAGATGAAATAGCTCATGGGGTTTGTGGGGTCATTGCCCTGTGGACATGCTGCAATGAGTAAGGTCAAAGATATCTCACGTGGTTGGATTTATGACGCTCCATCAAAGGCAGTTGCAACACATGCAAATAAACTGAATTCAAGTCAATGAAACCACCTTCAGTGAGCACTGAAACAATTATTTATTTTTATATGGAACTTGCACCCTTGCAACCCCCATGAGTGTGGACACCTCTCACACCCCCCGAATTATAAATACCAACTTCTAAGGCGCACAGTGGTGGAGCAAAAGACAATCTCTACTTTCGTCAAAGGCAGTTTTGGCTAACTGGCTTCAATTTCTTTGCGTTCTCTGAAATTGCCTTTGATGAACTGACATGCTCCCCATGTGGGCTTGGACACTAGTACTAATTATGCAACCCAATATGTGTATGATAGCACTGTAATGAACCATGGGCAGAGAAGCAATTGTTTCCATCATAGACTATTATCAGCAGGTGCCTATCAAACACCGTAATATATTTTGGGTACACAACACTGGTATAGCACAAATACCAGTGTTTTACCAGGCAAAGGTGGGTATAGCACAGATGATAGTTGTAGGCCAGGGAAAAGTGTAACTAATGTCAGCATATGATGAGATGAGTTGATGCATGGGAAATACACTGCAATAAAGTCTGTCAGTGGCCCCAAACCCCAGTGGTCCCCAATGGTCCCAGAGCCCCACCAACTCACTTCCCTGTACAACTTACATCTGGCCTCGGTCAATGCCCATGGCACAGGGATGTGACAAACTTCTGCATGCCAGGGCACTGTTAGGCAGTGGGAATGCTGTTCAAGCAGAGAGAACCATTATCTTCTTGCAAGTAAGTAACATGCATATAACATGAGCATATAGATTGTGCACATAGGTCCATAGGTTCATAGGAGGTTACTAGGCTATTGGCCCTAGAGCCCTTACAAGCCTCGCCATGTAAATCCTGAGTTGCCACAATTTTCCTTAGATGGACATAATTTGCAGAGTGAGTCTATGATCAGCACTGACTACCTCTGTCCATGAGTGACATGGATGCCACCCCAGGGGTGAATTTGCAGTCTCAAATTCATTTGTCTAGGTTGCACTTGAATAGGGTCAGTGAGGGGCTCTGCTTCATGTGAACTGGAAGTTTATGCCAGAGGAGCGGAAATCTCTGGGAGACATATCTGCCTCTCCAGCATGTTCTGCTTAAGTCACAGGCTAAATTAAAATCTCTAGAGTGAGTGACTCTTGTGCCATTTCACTTGCAGATGTGCAGCATTTCCATCAGGGTAGGGTCAGAGACTGCCTTGTAGGCCAGGCACAAGTCACTTCTCAGCAGCCTATAACATATAAAGCACAGTGGCATGGCTTTTAGTCTATCCACATAGGCCATGGTTTGGAGGCCCTGTTTTATTCTTGGAGAGATACCTCTGTGGTCTATCCAGATACAGCAAGTGTCTGGTAAGGTACATGCAAAAGGGAGCATTGTACTCTATTAATGGTCTGATCAGGGTCAATTAAAGTGGAATTATAATACCCTTAGACCTGGATGTGATGCCCTTACTTATGAGATGCCCAACGTAATAGGCTTTCCTTACCACTGTGGGAACTTAGTGGTTGAAGTTCAGATAGCTATCAATCTATGTTCCCAGATCTTGCACCACTAGGTCTGAACTTAGAGATAGGCTGTCAATATTGCAATTAACAGGGAATACTACTTTGCAAAACAGGGTAATTATGCACTTTTTTTGCATTTGGTTTTAGACCATAGGTCTGTTACCAGTTATTTTTCTCTGTTAGCCCCTCCTGTAATATGCTAACATTGTTGGGGGACATAATGATTACATGGAATTTGCAATCATGATCGAACTTGGTAAGTCAAAGGCTGTCTACTTTAGCCTGGACTTCCTAGAAATAGATTCCAAACAGTAAAGAGCAAAGCACATATCCTTGTGGTAGGCCACCAGTGACAGGTCTACTGATGGAGGTAGATTCACCAACGTTGACAGTATGTGTTCTGTCGGTGAGCCAACTGGCTACCCATCTAATGATGTAAGAGTTGATCCTCAGCTGGGAGAGGTTCTCCATGATACCGGAGTGGGTAATTGTGTCAAAAGCCTTGACTAGGTCAAGATAGGTGGTATGCACTGTCTTACCTTCATCCAGGTCTTTGCTGACTTTCTCATATAAGTCTACTAGGTTTAATAAGCATGATCTACCCTTAACAAAGCCAAAATTGGTTGGGTGTAGAGTCCGAAGGTCACATATCTTTTTTGATAAGGTCCATGATGATTCTTTCCATGGTCTTGCAGATGAGGCTGGTTAGACTTATGAGTCTAGAGTTCCCAGGGTTGGTTTATGACCCCCCCCCTTGTGCAAGGGGATTACTGTTACTGTTCTCCATTCTGCTGAAAGAAAGCCTGTTTTCAGGCTATGGTTAAAGAGAATGTCATGTGGGTCCAGTAGGTCCTGTTTCAGATTGCTTAGTAAACAAGCCAGGATGCTATCTGGTCTCACTGTGGCTGTGTTTTGGCCTTGGACAGCACAGATATGACCTTTTCTCTAGAGATACTAGGCAGAAGATAGGTGTCATGTATGCTTTGGTGTATGGTTGGTGGGGACATGGGGGTGAAGTTTGCACTAAATCTGCCAGCTAGCAGGTTGACAATTTCCTCTGGTATACTATGAGTGGTGCCATCCACTACCAGTTCAGCACATAGCTGGGCATTCCCTTTTAGAGTTTGGACATAGTTAAAGAATGCCATATAATTATCTTTCGCTAGGGATGCTATTTAGCTCCATAGTTCACTTTATAGGACTTTATAAGATTTCTGAGTTGCTTGCTCAAGTTGTAGAGGGAATTCTTCCTCTGCTCAGTCAGTTCTCTCTTGTTCTGAGACATCATTTGCTTCCTCTTGTTATATAACCTGTTTATACTTGTGGTCCACCAGGCTGTCCTGTTTTTTTGGTAGGACCTGGTTTTGATCTGGTCAGGTACAGCCGAGTCTATACGGTTGTTTAAGTGTTTACACAAGGCATTTGCATATATCTCTGCAGGACTCATTGTTTGTGGTTTCAGGGGGTATAAAACTTTTTATATCATCTGATAGTAGGCTGCAGTTTCCTTTAAAAAAGTTTTTTAGTGTTTTTGCTCCTGTGGGGATGTCAGATCCAACAGTTACTTCAAATGAGACTAATTTATGGTCAGACCTTACAAGGGAGGGAATCACAAAGTTGGGAGTGCAGTAACCCCCTCCATGTTGGTAAGTAGTATGTCCAGGACATTTGAGCCCCTTGACGGGGTGCAGGCTATCTGTTCCAGAGAATTTGTGTTGACAATATCCAGAAACCTCTGGTCAAGAATTTTTGTGCTCATGTATGTGTCCCAGTCAATGGAGGGATAGTTGAAATCTCCCATGACTAAGGTAATGGGCTGTATGGCAAGTGACTCTAGTAAGTCCTGGTAGGTGGTATGTTTTTCTTGGTTCGTGGTGGGGGACCTATAGTTAGTAATTATGTGGTAGGGTACTTTGCCCACATTTAATTGAATATGGAGTCATTCAATAGAGTCATATTGTTTGACTAGTCTCGAAGTGTACTTTGCTTTAATGATGATGGATACACCTCCACCTTTGGTTCTTTCATGCTCGTTTTGAGGTCTGAATGCGTGGAAGGCACTATAGCCTTGCACACCAGGGTGCTCTCTATGGCTCTGAACCATGTCTCAGTGACTGCACAGACATCAGCATCTTCCAAGGTGAGGAGTGCTTCCAGGGAGTGCAACTTCCCATTCAGACTTCTAGCTTAAGCAGAAAAACCTTAGTTTCTCTCGAGTGAATTTTGTTACATCGGAAATTTTGTTGTTTTGACTTTGTCTAAAAAAAGGCACTATGGGGAAGGAAAGCACCTTTGCCAGTATTTGAAAACCTATAGGAGACAGGTGAAGATCATCTCTGGTGAAGCAGTTTGGCCTATCAGCCATGTTTTCCCAAACTGACAGATACTGGATTCCTCTGGACTGACACCAGAAGGCAAGCCAATTGTTAAAGTCAATCTTGTTTTGTTTATACTGAGGCATCATTCTGGGTGAAGGTAGAATGCTGCTTATGGCTAGGGTCATACCTGCCTGGAACACATAATCTGAGAGTTCAGTCATGTATCTCTTAATATAGTCCAGAGAAGTATGTCTCAAGTCATTTATCCCAACATGGACTATGACAGAGTCATTGCAGTACTTGTTGTTGAATGACTTGAGTGCATGCATGATATAACAGATCCTGGCACTTGACAGGCAGCTAACCATGACCTTTTCTTTGTCCAGCTTGATGAGGGGGACATCTATGTGTCCCAATATGGAGTCGCTTAGGACTAAGAGATTAGATTTTGAGGTGTTTTGCCTTAGAAGCTTATTTGCTGACACTGGTGTATGTGTTATGTGTAGTGGTTGCTATTTGCTTAGTAGTGTGTGCAAGTGGTTTACATTTGTGAGCAGCTGAGTTGCCTGTAGTGCAGCAAGGAAGATTGAGAGGGTTCCACTGACAGATGCCTAGGGAAAAATTATGTTTCAAGGTGTTACTTGTTTATAGGGCACCGCTAATCCTCACTGGCCGGTGAATAGCAAAGCTCAAATGCATGGCTTAAATACAGGTTAAAATAAAACACTTTTAAGCTAATCTATCAGGAGGAAAGCACACAATGAATCTTCCTCCAGCAATCCCAAGCTCAGACAATGCTGGTCCCAATAGTTTAAAAAGTGCAGTAGAATCACACGATATATGTACCTCCTTTTTTTTAGCCCCGGGTGCCTTGGATTTCAGTAAAAACATTCTGGACCTATGGCAAAAGATGCCAAAAGTAGAGCAACTCTGGTTAATTTCAAACTCACACAAACACAAGGCTTAAATATAGGAGAAAATAAACAATTTTAAGCTAATCTACCAAAAGGAAAGCTACCAATGAACCTTCCTCCAGCAATCTCCAGCTCAGATAAGGTTAGATCCACACACTTCTGTCACAAGGGTGCACAGTAGTCCTTCTTAATGTAAGATGGCTGGTTTAGTGCTCAAGTGTATCAATAGCATGCTAGATACAGCTGTCTAAGTTAACAGTACAGTTGAAATCAAGTGCAGAAAATGGTGCCATTACAAACAGTAAAAAGACATAATGCAACAATTCACTAAAATACAGTTTAAAAAGTCCAGTCAAGAAACAATTTAACCAATGAAAAAACATATGAAATGTGCTATGACCTATAGTGTCAGGAAGAAAATGCTTGACTGAACCATTTTCTATATATGTCGATAAACAACTTCGACCAGTACTTTTGAAAGCTAAAACAGTGCTGAAAAACACAAGGCAATTGTTAAAATAAGTGTATGCTTTCGTACATGATAATAGAGAGGTTGCCTCTCAATGTCTGCTAGTGACCTTAGACGTTGAATCCCTGTTTACGTGCATCCCTAATACTGATGGCATTATTATGGTTAAACAATACTTGTTAAAATACAGTGGTTATGATTTGAAACACATTGATCTTTTTTGTTTGTTTTGGAAGTTATTCTTGAAAATAATGTGTTTGTGTTCCAGAATACATATTATTTACAGAAAAAAGGAGCAGCTATGGGCACGTCATGTGCTAATAGGTACGCCAATATGGTATTGGCTCATTGGGAAGAACACTATGTTTTTGGTACTCATTACAATACTTCAGTTATATTTTACAGAAGGTTTATTGATGATGTCATACTTTTTTGGAAGGGTGACAACCAACAATTGAATGAGTTCTTCGATTATTTGAATAGTACCACCTCCTTTCTAAAGTTCATTTCTTCTGTTATCCTCTAGTTTTCTTGGATGTTAAGATTAATAAGGAAGCCACAGGTAATTTTACAAGTAGGCTCTTTAAAAAATCTTGTAGACAGAACACATTATCACAGCGTAATAGCATGCATCTGACATGTGTACAGGAATGTTTTGAAGGGACAAGGGATGAGGATGTCAAGATTGAATAATACTGAAGAAGGTTTTCTAGCAGATTTGGGTACACTGTCAAATGAGTTCCTGACCAGAGGCTATAGTAATGTTGAAGTGGACACAATAACAAAAGAAGTCATGAATCTTAGGATGGGGAGGGCTAAGCCATACTTTTCTGAAGATGGTGACTATTTTTATAGGAGACCATGTCCACAGAGAAGTGGACATATCCCCCTGACCCTGTCATTTGCTAGTTATATTAAGCAGGTCAATGATGTTATCTATTCTAATTGGGGCATTCTGACCTCAGACTCTTGTATTAGAGACTTGATAGGTGAGAAACCCCTTATTAGTTATAAAAATAAAAAATCTTTGAAACAACGTCTCTGTTATAGAGACAGTTACAATGAGTTCCCCTGATCACAGTCTTTTACAGGGACTTCTCTCTGTGGCAGCTGTAGGTATTGTGTTCATATAGATGGTACTAATGAATTTATACATCCTGTCTCTGGACAAACTTTTTTCTTTAAAGTTAATGCTAATTGTAAGACCAAAAACCTGGTGTATTTAGCTACCTGCAAAGATTGTAATAGTTACTATATAGGGAAAACTAATAGAATGCTCTTTGAGAGGATTCGTGAGCACCTTTATGCCATGAAAAAGTGTGATGATACAAATGCTTTAGCTAAACATGTGTTAGGATCTGACTTGCAACATAGTTTTGTTTTTAAAGTAATGGAGGTAGTGTTTAACAATCCCAGAGGTGGTGATTTAAAGAATTATACTGAACAGAGAGAACATCAGTGGATTTTGAGGTTTGGTGCTGAAAGGAAACCTAGCCTCAATTGACAGGGTTTCTTTAAGACCCATTCTAAAATCAAGGGATTTAGATAAGTGATAATTGCTCATTTTAATAATTGATGACTGTGGTTTTACTATATAAATATGTTTTGCTGTGATGTTATTTGTCTGAAGAAGCACTTCGGTGTGAAAGCGCTCACCATTTGTTGTCAAGGTTTGTTTTTATTAAAAGAACCGTGCTACAGCTTTGTCTTCTGTGATTCCATCTACTTTTTTACTTGACAGTTTAAAAAGTGCAGTCAAGAAACAATTTAACCAATGAAAAAACATATGAAATGTGCAGCCTAGATAATGTAAGTGTCTATCTCTCACATAGAACAAAATCACCAGGCCAAGCAGATTTCTTACAGCAGAAAACAAAATGGAGCAGGTAAAACAGAATGCAGCTCTATCAGCAAGTCACAGACAAAAAAATATGTGTTTACATTTCTCACTCAGCCAGGAGTCACCAGCAGTGCTTTAGTTTATGCAGGCTTGAAATCACTTTAGAAAAGACCAGGTCTGCAAAGCATCATGTATCTACATATACAAAAGACTGTGACAGAGCTGTACTTATGCAGACTGTACCACTGCTTTTATTGAATCATGTTGTCAATGTATATTTTTTAAAACACTGCCATATTATATTTGGATCTGTATCTACAAAAATACTTGCGGTTAAATTGTGGAAACATGCCATCCTTTCAAAAGCTTTTAGGATGTATCAAAAATAGGGCAATTTATATATTAACAAGATTAGATACCAAGTATATTTTAAAACATGTAACAATATAGTAACAATTTGACCTCAATGTGTATTGGGAGCACAGGACTAAAGAGACAGCAAGACAAAGGTGGGATGCATGAAACTTTATCATAGCTTTTTACATAGATGATATAAAGGTTAATACTAATGGTCCTACGGGTCTACTTTTATATGTGGTATCCTTATCAAGATAACATGAAGTTTGCATTCAATTTTTCTTTCTCCTTTTGGTAAAAGTAATTGCATAACACGGTGGCAGTCTTTTATTTATTTTCATAAAATGTTGATATTTTATTTGTTTTTATTCTTACTTGAAGTGGTCTTATCTAAGAAATGCTTAAACTCATAATAAAATAAAACAATAATGAGTCTTCTTAGAATCAGTAACTTGGATTGAGTTTACACAGCTAAGTACAAAGTAAATGCAAGTAGTTACCTTGAAATTCTCATCACAAAATCATCCAAAGGAAAGAAAGAACCTGGCAAAGCAGCTAGAAATAAAAGTGGGATACTGTGAGACACATGAGGCTTGTCCATAAGAAATCAATCAACCGTACTTCCTCAAAAATCAAGACTAAAGGTCCTTGGCAAACTCTGTCTGGAATTTTATCCCTCTCTGCCTACTATGGGGAATGAGATTCTGTGAGCATATAACTGCAGTCAACATCCTGTGGGTAGACCCCCGGTAATAGTATATCGAAAAGACAGGTCCTTCAAGAACATTTTGGAATCTAATTCATTCCACAATGCCCCGGTTCATTCCAGGATTAGTGGCAATTTCAAACGTGGGATGGGGACCTACTGTAAAAACATTTTGGAAACCAAGGATCAATTTAATTTGAATGGCAAAATCATTTATTTAACTGGGCATTTTAATTGCAACAGTAAGAATGTAGTTTACCTGGCTAAGTACTTAAATTGCCCCACATATTATGTGGGAAAAACTTGTAGGTATCTTATAGAAAGGATCAGCGAGCACTTACTTGATATAAGAAATAGTAAAATGACCAATGCACTATTTAGACATGTTCATGAGTTTAGGGATCATGTTTTCAAATTCATGGTTTTGCAGCAGTTGATTAAAGATTTCCAGGTTAGGGTTTTGGATGTTCATTTAGATGCTTGTGAGCTCAGGTGGCAGTTAAGGTTAAATGCCACACAGAACCCGGGAATCAATGAAAGTATAAATATTGCCTTTTTATTAAAATTAAAACACATTTGGGTTAGGAATGTTTTTATTGTAGTTTTCATTAAGTTTGACTACTGTATTTTTAGTGCATTTTGGCATAGTGTTTAACAAAAGGATGTAGATAATTGTTTATAAATTGGATTTTAAGATGTAAGTAGGGCTTAATGGTTTAATTGTTTAATTGAGTTAATATGGGATGCATATAAAAGGGCTGGGTCTGAATTGTGATTTTGTTCAGATGAAGTCCCTCTTAGAGGAATAAAACACTTAACCTTCAATAAAATTATGTTATTGGATCCTGACTTTTGGTGTGGTGGATTGGAGTGGTGAGTGGAGTTTTGTTTGGTAGTCTTTTGGTTCCTGACCCTGTGTAGGGTGTTGATTAAGAATGACACCTTCATATGACTACTAAGTCTGCAGAGTGGTCAGTCAAATTTAATGTACTATGTCCAGTTCTGTGCAATAGTTCAGCCTCATTTTGCTAGCCTTGTTAAATCTTTTTCTCCTATAGTAATCGTCATTCACAAGGGTGGCCACGGTGGTGCAGCAGTTAGCATTGCCGCCTCACATCAAGAGGTTCTCCGGTTTGATCCTCAGCTGGGGTGCCTTTTGTGTGGCATCTGCATGTCCTCCCTGTGGTCGTGTGGGTTTCCTCCGGGTGCTCCAGTTTCCTCCCACATCCCAAAGACATGCTGTAGGTGGATTGGACACACTAAATTGGCCCTAGTCGTGAGTGCATGCATGCGTGTGCCTTCTATGGAAGGTTGGGTGCTGGACTGGCAATGCGACACCATAAAACTCCACTGTCAATCATGAGTGGACAGTGATCTGCTGTGGCAACCCCTAATTGGGAAAAGCTGAAAGAAGAAGTAATCATCATTCACAAAATCAACCCCATTCTTGCCTAACTAGGACGTAATATAAAGGATAACCTGCTTAAAAAAAGACAATTGCCAGAAGGAATATGATTTAAACATAAGTGTTAGAGCACTTCAGCTTCTGAGACAGTTGTAGAATTTCTATTAGCAGTAATAAGACACAGTGAAAATAATTATTTTATGGCATGTAAGATATTTTCAGCCCCAGCAGATAAATGTAGGATTGTGGAAAGAACTTTAATGAGCTCAAAGCAAACCCAATACATTTTCTGAGAGCGACATCATTAATAAATTATGAAATTCATTGACTACTTCCACAGCATAGGATTAAAAACACCACTGGCCTCAAAAGGGTAAGGAATTCTGCAATTTATCCCTGACATAGTAGCACTATGTCCATTATAAAATGTCAGTATAAACAGTTCATTTTTTTTACTTTTAAGCACAAAATGTTTTGGAACAGCCGGAGTGAATGAAATATGCTCTCCCTCATGTTTCAGTTTTGTTGTGTTTGCAATGCATAACCTCTCTACACATTACAAGGTTTTGTTTGGAAAAGCATACATTTGAACTTTGTAAATTGCCACAGCATTTTTATTCACCAGGGAAGATAAACTGTTGTTCAAATCAGTTTCAGACATAAAGAGACAGCAATCTGCCACACTTTCCCTAACCATGTTTATATAAAATTCAGTATACTCTGGTTGTAATGCATACATCTTCAGCTGTCACTGAGTGCAAATATGTGTTTTCTTTTTTTTTTCTTGTTTTTTGAAATACATTACTACAGGTGAAATTCTCTTTCCCCCATGCTGTTGGTGTTTATTAAATTAATAAACAAAACAATTGCAGGTTACAGCTTTGAGGACTTAAGAGAAGAGTATTTTTAATATGCTTTAAATATAATTACTGTTGCTACATAGTTGAATCAGTATAAGAGCATATGCTTCATTCAAAGGTTGTATAACATTTTGGAAGATATTAGATAAATGCAAGCAGATTCTAACCTGTTTGGGGTACTCGTGACCTTTTCCTTACACATCAACACAGAGCAGCTAAATGCAAAATGAATCCTTTGGATCCACTTGTTTTCTAATTTCAGTCCAGTTCAAACTTCTGTCATTTGTAGTGGGGATATGGAACCATTTCTCACTCTTGAAACACTATAGACAACTCATCGCACTCCGCTTCTCTCAGTTTATATAAGGAGAGCAAACCTCCTTCCAAAATACCTTCAGACTTATTCATCTTTGTCTTTATTCATCCAGAATTATTTACAAAAAAACCACCAGAACAAAATGCTTGTTGTTCACTTCTGATGTCACACAGCAGGAAGGAACTAGGCTTCTCTACTTCCAAAATAATACATGGTAGACTCATTGACATAGCAGATAACATCAATTACCAAATGGTTGTTCCATAGTAAATAAATAAATAAATAGATAAAAAATAAATACATGAATGCATATGCACATACATACACAAATAAGTAAGTAAATAAATAAATAAATAAATAAATAAATAAATAAATAAATGCATTTGATCCGTAGGTTAAAAATGTATAGCAAAACTAGGTGTCTAGAAAGTATATTTGTAGAGGACACAGAATAGTTCCTGCATAGGGGGTCTATATTTCCCTATCAAAAGCTGATAAGAGTGAACGTTCCTTGATCTTCTCATAAACGTTGAATGCACTAAATAGTGAAGACACGGAACAGTGATTTTTTTTTCCCCAGGGAAAAAAATTGCTGGGCCATTTTTGGGAGTTTGTCATTTCCTCCACTGTGTTGCATGCAATCTCGTAATTGGTATATTTAAGTAGTTTATTTATTTATTTATTTATTTTTTTTGTGGAACAGTGATTTTTTTTTTCCCTGGAAAAAAATCGCTGTTCCATGTCTTCATTATAAAGTGGTTCAACATTTAGGGGTCAGTCAAAGAGTGTTTGCTGTTATCAGCTTTCGATAAGGTTATACAGACCCCCTGCATAGTAATACTGTATAACATATAAGTGTCCCATACCATCTATGGGACTGTCCTTCCTCCTATCATGCCCACCTGCAATAGCAGTGAAATTAAAGGTGTAACATTTGTAATATCTGTCAGGAGACTCAGTAATGACTCTGACAGCGTGGATATTTGACTACTTTACATGAGTGCTTTACTGTAACAGTTTTCTAGAAAGAGATATGCAAAAGAATGTTTTGAATATTTAATGACACATAGCAGTATAAACTAACCATGCATTACTGTATTCTGATGATTCTTGAATGATCATTAATAGTATTCTAGTCTCACTGCAAGCTTTTTATTATATCACAGTCAATAAGCATTTCAGTGAATGCAGCCAGTTTGTCAATGTTGACAGCCAACCCAGGACTGCACTCATGAAGTTTTAAATGAAGTTGAGATACTTTGAACTACCTAATACTGGTGTAGATTCTCCAAACCAGCAGATATACACAAAGGAATGGGAAGGGTCTGGCACATAGGAATTGCTTTACTAAGCCCTGAGTAGGAATATCTAAAATTTATCAGAGAAAAGCTAGCATTCTTAAAAGTTCCTGATCAGTTAGGAAAGACAGAAATCCTCTAATTGTATTCTCAGCTGTGAAATGTCTAAATGCACAACTATATCTGATCATTCTTTTCACTTTCTTTGTAAATATTTTGTCTTCGCAAGTGCATTTTCAAGAAGATCATTTAATGCTGGTGCTACTCATTCTAACTTGGATGTCCAGAACTGACAAATGGAGATTTCAACAAGTTTTCTATGGATATAAATAATGATCTTAAATAATTAAGTTCCACAGTTCTCCTACTCTGTCTCTTTAAGAGCATAGGCACTATTATAGCTCAAAGGGTCAAAAGAAAATACCTTGCAGATATTTTGGAGGATTTTAGGAGATTGCTGCATCAAACTTATCATTGTATGAAAAGCAACTATGCAAAGTGGATTTTAACTGTTCCAGTTGTAAATGTTATCAGCAAAACCAAACAACTCAAAGCATAGCACTTTTTGAAAGATCTGTCACTGATAACTGACTGGAAAAAAAAAGAAAGAAAATTAAGGCGGAAAATAATCAGGTCATCAAGATAGACTTAAGGCATTGCAATGTCAGTGTTCATATTTACAATGTGGCAGTTAAAAAGTATTTAAGTTTTAAAAGAACTTAACAATTTAGATAACTGGGAAGATAATGTACATAGAAAGAACTAAAAAAAAAACATTGGCATACCTCAGACATGGCATGCACAGTTAAAATTGCAGTTATAAGTCTAGTTTTGAGATGTTAAAGAAGGAGAACATATTCCCATTGATATTTTAACAGAATTACAACACACTTCATTTCACTATTCAATTACAGTTAAGCTTCGCTACTTCCTTGAAAAAAAAAAAAACAGTTCTATGCTCTTAGAGGAAGAAAATATGGCTAAAAACATCATCTCTTTTTTGTTTCTGTTTGATGTAGTGGGGACTGGATTATTCCTATCATTTCTTTTATTAGCAGAAGCTGTGCTGAAACTTAAAACTAGAGGTGCCATCAGTTTAATTTGAATTGCATCTAGAAGAAAAGTACATGGAATTGACATAAGCAGGGAGCGCTTCCTTGTCCACTACCTCTAAATCCAATAAAATGTGACTTAACATTTTGTATGTTGGCTGGTAGACTCTGTCAGCCCTTGTACCATATTTATAGGATATTATTAAAAAACTCTGGTGCATGTTACAATATATTCCTACTTTTAAAGATGTAAGAGTAGATAAGCTTACATTTGGATATAAAAAAATCTAGAAATTTCAAAAACATCTTATGTTATAAGGAACAACAGAAGTATACAAACTCAGCATCTACATCCAAGTATGGAACCCAAAAATGCAACAGTTGTCAATACTGCAGGAATGTCTCTACAGAAACAACTTTTAAGCATCCAGTTAGTCTAAAACTGTTCCATCTTAGATGCTGTGGGACATGTAATACTAAAAACATAATATAAATGGCAAAATGCCTGAACTGTAGTGCCTTCTTTATAGGTAAAACAAATACAAAGTTCAAAGAGAGAATTTGTGAGCATATATCTGACATAAGAAGGCAGCTAGGCACAAAGCATTATACAGGCATATTAAACAAACAGACACATCTCACATTTTTTTTATTTTACAAAATATACAGGAAAGCTTAAGAGGTGGTGACCTGAAGAACTACACAGAAATTATCTAAAATAAGTGGATAATGCATTTTTAAAGTATACTGTCCACCTGGTCTCAATGAAAGTGTGACAATAAAGGCAGTTCTGAAAGAGAAATGAAGTAAAGTTAAATAATTTTGATATACAGATAGATGTAAAAGGTTTAACATGTTTTTTAGTTACATGCAGATATCTGTATTTTTTAGTATTCTTAGTATGTGTAAAGTATTGGTCTGTGTATTGGTCTTTTTTGTGTGTTACCTCTTTAAAGGTGAAGTCACATGACCTTTTCCTTTTGGTACTTAAGTCATGTGTTTTAAATCAGCTGATTATTTGCCTGAAGAAGCCTATATTGGTAAATGTCTAGTACTAACAAGCTGTAATAAATGTCCTGCTGTTTAAGCACCAAGTGTTGTGGTAGTACCAGTTTACTTTATACTTTGTTTTATTTTACTTGATGTTTTAGTAAACTGGCTTTATTTACATGGAATTATTTTATATTTGTTAGAAGGATGTTCCAGATATCTAATCATTGTAAATTATAGTTAAGTTCTTTGTCATATTGCTCACTTCAGTTTTTTTCACTGACTTCATACAACTCTAAACCATTTCTATATTCTTTGTTATCTGCATCTTCTAACTGTTTCATTTTTGTTTCAATAAAAATTCTGTTTAATGTCCATCTCCTACAGCTTGTAATCTATGTAAGTAAGGATTGCTTTTATTTCCTTGATGTTAATGCCTTGTTACTGGATTAGAATTTTTAGCTGTTAATGCAATAAGCTTAAAAACAACAAATTTTAATTTGAAATAGAGCCATCTCTAAGGAAAGATCCTGTATGACTATTCCTTTTCATGGATGTATCTTTGAATGATTGACATTACATCTTGCAGCAGTTTTTTCTTATTTGCCTGAATTGAGGAATTAAGTTTATTAAGGAAAATTTGATTTGATGATTTTTAATGGTCCTTCAAAATTGATGATTCTGATCTAATCGGACACATTTTTTCTTGTAGCCCAGATGACAGCTAATGTCCATTGCAGTAGTAGTAGTACTTTCCTGTCTATTCATGAATGTTTCTTCAACAAGGACCTACTGCTATGGCCATCTTAGATCATTCTCCAAAAAGCTGCTAGCCTGAATATAAACCTATATCCATCTATCCCAACGTCTGAAATATAGAAATTTATAACTATACAGAGTTGAAATGTAAATCAGTATAAGCAGGTCAGCCATTAAACCTACCCCCCAACACCCCACTGCATTATGCCCAGTTAGGATAATAGCCCATAGAAGAGTCATTTGGGTCTCTGGCTGGTCAGTTCTACTTATTATTTTATTATAGTTAAATGCTTCAGAGAACAATAAACTTAATAAAATATGAGGAGCACTTATTATCATACCAAGCAATATTTTTGTCCGTGACTAATAGCCTGCTCTGAAATCTGGAATAAATTAAATTGTATCTTTTTTGTTTTGCTTGCCAATCATGAGTTTGTTAGTCATAACATACTATCTGCATTCACTTACATTTCTCTCCTTAAAACACATTCTTGCTCTGTGATCACCTGTACTTTTTTCAAAAATCATGTACAATATATAATTTATTAATTCTGTAGGATATTTAGTTTCATAAACAAGAATAGGATGGATTAAACAGCAATACAATATTGCAATGAATGGTGTGTCCTTTATGCTGCACTCTTGCTCTGCTTCATTTCTGATAAGTCAACTATTCTATATAGCATTTCACCGGATCATCAAGTGACCTAAATTTTATTGACTTGCTGTTATTTTGTAGAAAGGTTTGACTTCCAAGGTTATAAAATACATTTACCTAAATTAGGAAAAGTCACTGAAAAATATAACAAAATAAATAAATAAACACACAAATACATTTATGGAAGGAAATATGAATGAATGAATGAATCATTTAATCAATAAATAAACAGGTAAATGTAAATAGCATGGAAATAAGAATATTACACTGCAATCCTTCCAAATGTTTAAGCACAGACATCCACTAAGTACTCATATACACCCATTTACATTTCAAAAATGCAGTGCATATCATCTGTGAGAAAATGGAGGTAAAGTTTTGTCAGCAGGAATCTCTGCAAAAAGGTTGAAAGAATTAAGCAGATAGTGGGCATTTTTCTGTTGGCAGTCAATTATCATAAATGTTGAAAAGGACCCCATGGAGTCATCAACAATATGTCAGCATGAGTTCTGCTGCTGAGTAGGTCTATTTTCAGTAAGAATTATTTAACATTTAACTGATCAAGAAAATAAAATGACATTAATGAACCACTTACCCTTAACCTTCTTGGCTTAAGCATGACAAAATGTAAGGTATGCCTCTATTACAATTTGTGTGTGATTATATTACAAGTATATGTTTATATAAAGAGCCAGCGCAAAAGTCATATCACAAGATGAACAACACTTAATGCTATCCATCTGAACTGCCCATCTGAATTATAAATTAGAAATGCTGTGATAGTTCAATACATGTAATATGCATACAGTAGTGCTGAATAATTTGGTTTTCCTTATGTGTGCAATCACCAAGATTAGTCAATTAGATTTTGCACTTTAAAACACATTTTGCTTAGAATGTTTTGATTTCCAAAGGCAGTTCTTGCATGTTCTGCTCTTTTCCTGCTATGATTAAAACAGCTTTATAGGTCAATAAGTTGCTAGTTTGCAGCTCATTCAGTCTGCTACCTGGAAACAGCCCTTGTCACTTGCAGCATGCACATAATACACTATGAACTATATAGCAAATGACACCATGAGTCTCTCTTCGCACAACCCATTCCTCCTCTCTTGTAATCTTAAACGGAGTTAAAATCCACAGCTGCATCAACTTATGTTACCTGTTCTCTAAGCTAATTCTGCATGTCAACCAATAATCTTCACAAACACAGACCCTGAAAAGACCCATAATATGGGATGTTTTGATAAAAAAGTTCACATAACTTTTACTACATAAAAATGTAAGCTTACACCATCAGTGATGACAGATACTGCTACATTCTCCTTAATTCAAAATCTCATGTGTTTTTTAGTTTATCTTCTGTCATTATAGCCAAAATACTGCCATCAACTTAATATTGTACAACTTTTTTTTAATAAATGTGTTTTGTAATATTTGTCTAATCTTCATGCTAGTTTGTATCACCTCTGAACAGTGAATGTTTATTGATGATGTAAAACTGTAATTTGCCCACTGGGCTCAGGTCATACCTGAAAAGGGTCTTTGGACCACTGTACTTACCCAGTTAACAAATATACAAACAATAGATAACTAGTAAATGAATGGATGCAGAAGCTGCAGGGTGCAGCTGCATCCCTCAACCAGCCAAGGCAAACCTAGATTCTCTAGGCTAGTCTTCATGAAATTGTAACCTTACAAGCAATCTCCTCAACTTTTGGGCATGGTCCCCCTGCAATATCTCCTTTCAGAGGAGGCAGTAGCTCTCTTTAGGTTTAAGTGCACTGGGTTTCCTTATGTTGGAGTCTGGGATAAGGTTTTAGGAGTGATTAACAAGTGAATCCAAATATGTACCCTCCTCTACCTCTAACAAAAACTTGTCTTTTAAATCTCATACACTTGACGAAAGACGAGTAGGAAGGCATCAGATATATTGGCTACAGTACAAGGTACAGCCATTGTTGGAGGTCTAGCAACTTGCTTTAACCTTACACAACTATTAACTTGTTTTAGTAATATAATCTTGGACCACGGACTGTAGATTGTCCATTTTCTAGTTAGCAGTTGGTATGTGGTCTTAGTGTGCTGCCTACCTTCTTTCTGTCTTAACCTATCCCCCCTTCACACACACAAACTCTTACACTCTTGCTACTGACCTGTTGTTTCTTTACACATTAAATTTCCCTCAGCTATTTTTAGTAATGATGGACATTCTTTATTAGTAACTGATTTTTACTCCCTTATATCACCTAACATTTTTTATGCTGTTAGAGAATGTAGTTTGCAGTGCTATCCATGATTTGTGAATGGACGCTACAATTTCTAGTTTGCTATCAAGGTCTTAAGGTTGGCCTGTGTGCATTGTTACACACATTATCTGTCAGTTAGTAAGTTCCATCACTACTTTCTTTGCACAACAAAAGGATTTGATTGTGGAGTTTGTATTAATCAACATAACTCCTTCAGTAGATTGCACCTGGGAATTAATTTTCTTTGCACACATGTCAGCTAATTTATTCATGCTGCTCATCTCCACTCCAACCCTCATTTCCATGCCACCCCATGGTGTTGGAAATGTACAACTCCTAAGCCATTTTGTCATTTCCCATAGGATTCCAGCCCAATTAAAGTGATGATTAAATCTCATCAGCCTCTTAAATTAGGAATGCATCCTTTTTACTATTCCTGCACATAACTAAAAACATCATTAAACACTGTTTCACTTTGTTCTATCTCTAGTAATTAAATTTATTTATTCTTTAGTAAGAATTCAGTTGAACTAATCTACCATGTTGTGTCTTTCGGCTTTTCCCAGTTAGGGGTCGCCACAGCAGAACTTCAGTCCGCTAATGATTGGCAGTAGATTTTTACGTGCTGAGTTGCCGGCCCTGATGCACAACCTTCAACGAAAGTACGCCCATTCACGCATGTCTCCACACAGAAGACGCTCTTACTGAGAATCAAACAGAACAACGTCTTACTGTGAGATGACAACGCTACCACCACAGCAGTAGTTTAACTAATCTACCATACTGTCATTAAAATAAAAGCATTTACCCTTGCACTAATATCATTTTACTACTAGTCTTACAATAGTTTCAATAAAGCAACACTTTTAGCACCTTTAAATAGCCACGAAAAGCATATAAGATAAGCTAACTCCTTTGCTAATATTGGCATTATGCCAACAAATAAAATGTAGACATCCTGCATAGAAAGAATGGAAAAAGGACATAAGCAATCCAGACAAATATTTAAACTACAATAACCTTAAAAGAAACCACAACAAATTAGTACAGGCAAAGGTAATGTTGATTGCTATAGAATATCTGAAACCACCTGTTTGGCTCATCCAAAACTATTCAGGAACACCATTAAAAACATTACTTCAGCTAGAATGTTGCAAAAGACTAAATGTTAAATTATAATTCTTGTTGAATCCTACACAGTAGAATGTATACACACATTATAACATATGACATTGCCAGCCCCCTCCACATTTAATAGCTATTTCTTCAATACCCCCCCAACCAGTTGCAAATACTCCATTACACCAACTTCCCCACTCTTGACACTCTTAGGTTATCAACAAAAAGGAAGTCTGCAAACTAACTATAGCTCTGACCTACATACTACATTATCTGCTTCTCCTAAAACTAGGGATCAAAATACAGTGGAAGTTACTGACTCATATATTCAACCTAACTCTCTATACAAACCATACTGCAACGATTTAAGCATTCTACAATTCATTCCGTTTCAGGCTAGCTATAGATTTTTACCCTAAATCAAGATCAACCTTCTAGCAAAAATACTGCGAAAACTGGCCAGCAAACAACTACTGAATTACATTCAAAAAATGATGTTTTGTCAGATAGGCAATATGGAGTTAAATTCAAATACAATACACTAGCAGCCATCTACTGTTTAACAAATGAAATATTCACAAACATTAAAGGCATATTAACAAATGCAGTCTTTGTGATCCAAAGAGAGTATTTGAAATAGCTGGCCATTACAATAGTACTGCAAAATCTCCAACACTATGGCTTTGTTACAGAAGTGTGGATCTGGTTTGCCAGTTATCCTACTAACAGAACATTCAGTCTCATTGTTAATAACATGGAAACTGCTAATACTAGTGTAAACATTACAGTTCCCCATGGCTCTGGTTTCCGTTCACTGTGTTTTTCTTTGTTTATCAATGACCTTTCATGAGAATTACCAAGCTTACATTGTTTGCTTTGTGCAGGTGATATAGGGCCGGATTCACGAAACCTCCATGTAAGACTTAATATGTCTTACTCGGAGGCTGCAGTTGAACGGTATGACGTCAGCGTGCCATGAATATTCATGAGGGCATGCTGACTCATCCGTAACTCTTACACAGACTGAGTAGGCAAGCAGGGGGCGTGTCCGACTGCAAAGCAGTCTAAAAGTCCACGCCCCTGCAAGGTTTTAAAAAGCATAATGTCAACAGACAAGAGCGAGTCCGCTCAAATGTACTTGCACCCAACACCACACTCCCTGACACTGTAAACCCCCATCAGAGTTATAAAACGGAAAAAAATTATTTTTTTTTTAAATCCACAATATAGCTGCCCGTATTTGCGTTTGTTTGCTTGGGTATGCCCATTGCTTAACCACAGTTAGCAATAATTGTGACATTGAAGAGCATATAAGAACTACTTATGCAAATTAATCCAAATAGCAATAGCGTAATGGTAGAGTGTATGCACAAAGAGAAGGCATTCACGGTTCGAGTCCCAACACTCCCCTTCTTATTTATGTTTTAAATCAGTATTTGAAATAATACCAGACAAATATGATTAAAATTTTATTAAAAGCAGTGACATGGCCAATTTATATCAGCGAACAAAATATATATTTTTAAAAGACCCAGATATATAATAGCCTGCTGTTAAGCAACGTTTTACACAGCTAAACACAGATGCCCATAGTTTAATAGCACTATACCCATCTAAACAGAGGTGCCCATAGTTTAATAGCACTTTATCCAGCTAAACAGAGTTGCCCATAGTGTAATAGCGCTTTACCCAGCGCAATAGAGTTGCCCAACATTTAAAAACGGTTTACCCAGTGCAATGTGTTTGCGCGGACGTGCGTGCCGCGCCAACCAGGGCACTGTAGGGCACACGGGAGCAACATAGAGCTAAGTTGCTTAAATGCAGCCACACCTCCTAGCCTGTCTAGACAGTATTAAAATAAAAGAATGACAAGGTTTGAACCCAGAACCCTTTGCATCACAATCAAATTACAGAACCACTAAGCCATGACAACATAGGGGAAGCAGCCACTATTAACATACATAAACTTAGGAATGGTAGTTTACCCATTATTAAGCAGGTCTGCAGTCAGCCGAGAATCTTACAAATTGGCCAATCAAAAAAAATGCGGGAAATGCGGCATATTTAAGCCCCACAGGCGGGAATACACGCCATAACTGATTGTAGCTCACATCTGCTGTCAGAATGTCTGGTGTTGGAGAGGGAGTGCGCTTCCGAGCGCAGAGATGGGACACAGAGGAGTCCAAATACATGGTTTGGCTCTTAGTTCACCATCACGAGGCAAGACTCCTGCAGGGCCAGTTCCAAGGGATGGAGTACAAGGAAGAGGCTTGGAACCGGTTCGCTCGTGACCTCACCAGTGCCACAGGCATTCCCCGGACTGGTGAGCAGGTCCGTCACCACCATGCAGACCTGAAGAGATGAAAGGAGGACCGCCTGAACCAATGGATACAGGAGGCCCGTGGGATGCGGGATACCCCACAACTGAGTATGTAGCCATGTTATGCAGTATGTAAGGATTTTTAAATGGAGTATGTATAATGGATTGGAATTTCTCAATATCCCTTCATTTACTTTACAGCTGCAGGTGACCATGTTACGAATCAGCAAGCCTATGAAGATAGGCTGCTAAGGGTGCGCCGCCAGGCAGGTTAATGATTATTCTGCATGTATTGTTATATAAAATATGGGAGAGAGCATGAAAGAAAGTAGTGTTGTCCAATAATACAGCCATAAAATGGACTGAATAAGTCCTCTGCATGTACTGTCAGATAAAAACGTTAGAGAGACAGAAAAAGAGTGTAGTAACCCATTTAGAAAGGTAAAAAATGTCTGGAATAATATCTCTGCAGGCACTGTCATATAAAATAATATGTGAGTGAGCCTGAAAAAAGAGTGTGCTAACCTATTAATAAAGGTATAATATTTCATGAACATGTCTGCCATATATACCGTTAAAACAAATAAAGGAGTGAGCCTGTGGAAAAGTGTGTAATGTCATTAATAAAGGTCTAAAACCCAGATTGTGTCTGTTTCACTTAGTATGAAATGTTGTTGTACCCTTGCATTATACAAATAGTAATGTGTTAGAAAGTGCTGGCAACCCAGAGTTCTGCAGTCCCATCTAAAGTGGGTGATGGAAGTGCTAGTAGCTGTGAAGTAAATATACAGTCCTCAACAGTCAGTTACTGGCTGGGCATGCATAAGTAAATCTGGCACATGAGTAGCATACGAATATGTTCCCAATGAAATGTAAGTGTGCTTCAATAAATGCAGGGTTCTGTACAATTAGAAGTGAAAATGTCATGTGAAAACATCCAGATATGTAGATAAAGAAATATAAATGCAACCATGAAATATGTAGCAGTAACATCTGCATCCTGGACAGTTAGTATGTGAGATATAGGTCAAGTATAGATTGAACTAGCCAAACCCATTACACAACCTAATGCATGGTGGCAAGTGTAATAATACATGTAGGGAATATACACCTGCAATCACTAGGAATGGGCGGAGAAGGGCCACCCGTCACCCTTCGAAGGGTCCGGACTTTGGTGCGTAGGGAGATCCAGCGTTCAATCACTGATCCCCTATGCCAGCTTGAGGCAAGAGTGGCATGTCTCATGGGAGAGCCTGCCCATCCTACTCAGCCCCCAGCACAGCCACCCCCGGGGCTGTGAAGGTGCAGTGGTGACTGCCCATGGGTGGGGATCTCAGTTCCACTGTTACCATCTGTGGGCTCATGGGCTTGCGATTTCCAAACAACCTTCCCCGTCAATTGTGTTCACCCACCCCATGTGTCAAATTCCGCGCCTGTATGCATCTTGTTTGTCTTGTCTGTTTACCTCCCCAACCTACCTCCCCAAATATACCTATTTCCCCTACCTCACTTACCACTCTCACCTGAAAAAACAAACAAAAAAAAAAAAGGGCAATCTGTACCTGAAAAAAAATTATGCCCCATACATAGCTTCCCATTTTGCACAAATGTCCATAGGACATATACACCGATAATTCTAATTGGCAGTGCAACAAACTATGTTGTCCTCACCCCTCTCTCAGGGGTGGAAGGTCTCAAAACTCACTCCAAATTTTCAACATATGCACACTGTTGCTGTTAAAGAAATGGGCAGCTATGGGCCTTCCCTACACCCTTCCTGCACATCCCAAGCTTGTTTTCCTACTGTCTGTCCCTCTCTGTGCCCCCTTTTTTCACCACTTTCCTATCTCCCCATTTTCTTTTCTTTAAAAGAAATTAGCGCAGGGGTTAGTGGGGGTAAGAACTTTTAAGCAGTAATTAGCGGGGGGGGGTGTGAGTGTGAGCTTGTGTGCGCTTAGCTAAGCATTGCTAAGCGTCAGGCAAACCCACGACAACCCATTTACAACTGCTTAAAAGTGCCTTAGTCACTCTGTATGACAAGGCCCTTGTATTGCTCAGCAGCAAAATAAAAATACCCTTGTCAGTCTCGAACCCAGGACCTTGGACTCACCAGTCTGCATGAAGTGCCACTAAACCACAGCAGATATACAATAATCTAGTCCTGAAAGCTATTTATCATGCATTACCATGAGTGAATGTAAAGGGAAAATAGGAATGGCATAACACAAATCTTGTTCTGTGGGCCTTAACCAGCAGGTGTTGTTGAATTGCATGACATGAGTGTGAAAAGAGAATCAGCCATGCTAGTAGGGAATAAGGTTACAGTAGCAGCTTACAAACCCCACACAGTATCAGAGCAGGATACACACTGGCATATTAGCATAGGTCACAGGCCAGACCTCCCAACAGTGACTGCTCTACACTGATGACCCTGATTAGTAAACAAAAGTTAGCTGTTCCCCTCTGACTCCCTGTGAAATGTACTAACAGTAGGCAGAAAGGTGTTGAATCTCACTTAATAACAAATGTCAATAAGTGAGAGTAGACACCGCTTGCACATCAGAAAAGGTGTAGTAATAGAAATGGTCTGAATCACCCAAAGTCTGAACTGAAAAATGTCAGAAGTATATCATAGGTGTATCCCAGTTATATGTACCTTTCCCTGAGGCTGTTCAAATATATATGTGAGAGTATCTGAGGCCTGGAAGAGTCAGAAACACACAGGCATATCAGCTTGTCTGCTGTTACACACTCTGCAAATAGCTGTAGAATGAATCCCACAAGCATGCCCTTATGTAGAAGTACAACACAGAAATAGCAAAAGATGTAGCCATGTACTGCTAGCAACCACCTGTGTCAATGCCATTGTTCAGGTGCTGAAAAGACTGCTGTGGTGCCCAGTCAAAGAATACTAGGCTGACCTCTGTCTACCATCTGGATATGTCCACAGTTGGGAGCTACTCAGACAGACTACAAGCCTTCATAGACTTACAGGTACACAGCGACTCTGCATATATATATATGTAGATATATAGATATATACATATATGTAGATATATAGATATATACATATATATATATATATAGAAATATATAGATATATACAGATATATATGGATATCTATGGAAATATATAGATATGTATATATATATATATATATATATATATATATATATATAAACATATATGTATATAGATATACATAGATATGTATATAGAGTGATATATAAATATATATGTATATACATATTCATATATATATATATATATATATATATATCTATAGTGAGAGAGGGAGACACAGGGTCAGACGTATTGCAACAGGTGCCTGGTGACCAAGGCATGGACTGAACACCAGTGTTGATACTGCAGTGCCATACCCCATTCCAAAACACTTTACCCACTAACTACCAGATAGGTGGTTGCCTAACTAACACTGAAGGTGTCAGAAGGGAACATGGGACACAGGTGGACAGTAACCTCCCCTTTGATATTCACAGTGCCACACTAGTCTTGTAATCTGTCTACATGGTACGTGTAATCACAAACGATGTGACATGTACGGAAATATAGGTCAGTGTTCCCCTGTACTCATCAAAATGC
Organism: Protopterus annectens; assembly: GCF_019279795.1. NCBI lineage: Eukaryota > Metazoa > Chordata > Ceratodontiformes > Protopteridae > Protopterus > Protopterus annectens. The sequence goes on from NC_056729.1 coordinate 462,172, forward strand.
CCCATGTGGTATGTACCTCACATGACAACTACAACAAGTGGAAAGGCCACAGACATACCTCACAAAGGGTAATACTGCCCTGAAACACATACCCTATGCAGACTGACTCACATGACCACAGAATACAGTGCGTTATATACCGGCCACCCAGAGGTTACCTCTGCCAAACATACAGAGGTATGCCACACCCATAGCAGTCAGACAACCATCATGTCAACACCTCACAATCCCACCGGGCTACACGGCCTAGGTCCCTAGTCCCCGCAACCTCACTAAACAGCACATGCTGGAGGGATAGGCTCCTAGTGGCAAATATGCCATACTCTGGAGTAAACCACCCAGCATGAAGAAACAAGGCTCCTCAGTAGCAGATGTCAGACATACCCCTGATGATTGTCTGGTAACACGCCCTGGGAATCACCTCTGTGTATCCGGTTGACAGGAGGAAGTGAAATCTTATTACATGTGTGTCACAGGCAAGGGTAGCATATGGCTAGGCTGCTGCAGGCCCCAGGGACAATAGCGTATTACCTACTTATGACACAATGCACACAGACATGTACACAGTGCAATACCTGCTATGTGAGGTGGAATGAGTGTGACAGTGAATGTGTGCAAGGTCTATGATGGTGTGATAGCTAGGTGTGAGGTTGTTTCTGTCATGGTCGTTTGTGTCCTAAGTGTGAGGCCAGAGAAAGATGTGTCAGTTATTGGGATGTAGACATAGTAGGATGGTATATGTTGTGACGTAGTTCCTTGTGTACGACTGTGGTGTCCCATCATAGGCTGAAGCAATACATGTATGCTCAGTAAGTGGTACTGTTGGTGAATCCAGCCGACATTTGAACTGTTGTACCACCTGAAGCTGTAGGCCTAAATATCACAGTATGGTGTATGTTCACATTCCCTGGTAACACTGTCTTGTGCTTTTCCTGCAGTCTGCACAGATTACATTCCTCAGGCATAGGTATCTGTAAGTAAGGACCCACAGTACTGTAAGGTACATAGCAAATGCTCATCTGTGTTAGCATACATTTGTGTGTTGTATGAATGTCTGATTTGTGTGTAATGATGCCTGTACCATTTCCACAATCACATGTGTGATGCAGAGTTTGCGTGTGTACCTAGCAACATGTATACTCTGTTACAACAGTATGCCAGCTATATTAACAACTGTGCACATATGTTAGGTAGGGGTATGGCATCAATGACTAGGGTGGGTTACTGGTTATACTGTAACTGTACTTCACATTCATTGCAATGGATGACATATTTCTGCATGCATTAGCTTGATATGTACCCCCTGGCAAGGCTGTGCATTGGATACCAAACAGTGAGCCGAGTACTGGTGTATACTGGTCTGTCATATGGAGTGTGGCAGGCACTGTCAGCCAGTTGTGGGCTGAGCACTGATATGTGGTATTGAATGTGTGTATCCTCTGACAGATTAACAGATGCTATATATGGCAGTAAACTGATATCTGTGCTGTATAATGTTAAGTGTGCCACATGACTTGCTCACACATATCGTTTACTTGTCTTCCAGGCTTATGGCTCATCACAGAAATCCCTGCTACACAGCTGCAGAGGAACAGGAAATCCACCACAGCCTCGTTCAGCACTATACCCTGCTGTTTTCAAGGGCCAGCCATTGTCAGCAGGAGCGTACTGCACTGTGGCAAGAACTTGTTCGTCGGGTAAATGACATAGGCATGCATAACTGAACATATGAGCAGGTACGCCATCACTGCAGTGATTTAATTAGACATGTCTGGCGGCGTGCATCTGATATCCACAGACAACAGCTTGCCACAGGTGGTGGGGTGGCCATACATCCGCCCTCACCAGAGTGGAGGAACTGCTGCTATGTGTGGTGGCTCCTGGCCTACAGCAACAACAACATCACACATGTGTCGTCATGGAGGCCGGTGCCACCCAGCATAGTGACATGGAGCATGCAGGTAACATGCCCTAGCTGTAGGCTACTGTTACCTGTATTGTTAGATTATGCATGTGTGAGATGTGTACTGTGTTTAGCAGTTGTGCTGCCTATTGTGTGCAATACTGATAATTTGAATAGTATCTGTACACCTATGCCTGTTGTTCTACTGTAGTTTAGCACACTCACAGTAGCAATGCCACAGTTGTGGCCACTGACAAACTGTGTCATATTCTTGCAGGTCCGTCTGGTGTGACAGCAGGGCAGACGTTACATGCTGGTGAGTGTGTTAACACTTTAAACTTGGTATTGAACTGTGCATGTCATAGGTGAGGTGTAGGCCATGTACACATAACACACCTATGCATAATGCATGCTGTGCATGTTTGCTGTGAGACATGAAACATCTCAGTAATGTCAGTAGCTGCCTCTATCACATGCAATGCACAGAGCATCAGACACAAATGTGGCAACACTGTACTGCACATTGGATAGGCATAGTTGACACACATGTACACAACATAACACGTTTGTCATACGCAGTACACCTCAACATGCTACACATAGTGTAACTGGACACCCGCTGCCAGGTCACACTTCAGTATCCCACATGTCATCCACACACCACACATACCATACCTGAGGGGTAGGGGCCTAGCATGGGGCTGTGCAACACTCCTCAACACATAACACAGTCATGTTAGGCAATGCTCCCTATTGGACACCTCACACACCCTTGTGCAATGTGGCTGTGTAATTGTGAACTTAGCCACGGCCCTGAGGTTCAGGTACAGCATACTAGGCAGTGGTCTAGCACACTTTAGTGCCTTGAGTGACCACATGATGCATGATGATGATGGCTAATGGTACTACACCCCATACTGTTACAATGGCCATGTCCAGGATTGGTATCCCATCACATATACATGCACCACTCATCCCGTGTGTGTAGATAGCATGCATGTGCTACACCTGTGTCCACAATTATCTGCTACAGACACAGACACTGCAATCAGACATGGAAATCCATGTGACACACAGATAACACACCCAGCCATGGCATGTATACCTGTGAGTGATGGTGGACAGGACATTGCAAAGCTTATAACACTTGCAAAGAAATGTTGTGTCCTTGTACACATTGTGTTCCAGGGTGTAGGCAATCACTGAACATGTACACACATGCACCACAGCCATGTACACTGTCATTAGCTATGGCTGTCTACACTCACACTGCATGGACTTGATTAACACTTATTCTGTATGGTGACACATGTGCGTGACTGTTTGCCTTGTGGTACTGTCACCCTTCTTCAACCAGTATTGAGTATGATTTGGATTTCTGTTGTGTGTGTGTATCTGCTGTAGTGAGGAGTGTGCATGTGTTCCTGTGTTCCTGTGTTCCTGTGTGTATGTGTGCCTGTGTGCCTGTGTTCATGTGTGCATGTGTGCATGTGTGCATGTGTGCACGTGTGCATGTGTGCACGTGTTCATGTGTGCATGTGTGTATGTGTGCATGTGTGCATGTGTGCATGTGTGCATGTGTAGACTGTAACGTGTGTTTCCTGTCTTCCTCTCACAGGTGCTGAGGTAGGACTTGGCGAAAGCAGCAGGCAACGTGAAGCCACTGCCATGGATAGTGGTGATGATGACACATATATTTTGGCACCGGGAGATTTGACAGAGTCTGTCGTTGGTCCACCAATCGACAGTACATAGCATTCACCCCCATCTATGCGCACACTCATACTGCCATTACATCCCTCACCACCAATGGTCATAGGGGAGGGACAGCATACAGTTGGCATTGACCAGGAGAGTGTGGTACCTATGGCACGTGCAGCCCCTCACAGCAGCCATAGCCATAGACCTGGAATGGTACTACATAGGCGGGGGTTCAGGGGTTCTCGGGGGAGCACCACTGGATGTATTGCCTCTGGCAGGCATGCCCTCACAGGTCTTACGATGATCACTATGTTCCGGGCTGTAATGCAGGCTCAGTCACATATGGAATGGTACACCAGGCAGGGACTTAGGGCGCAGAGGGCACATAACACTGCTATCAATGACAGCATCCGTCACCTTGCCGGTGCCATCCGGACATACACCGAGGTCATTGATAGACGTTGGGGGGAGACAATAGATGCCCTCCACAACATGTCTTCCTCAAGCCAGGACCATGTGGGATGGTTGCGACATCGACGTGGACGCATGCCAGCAACAGCAACAGCTGGCAGTGGTCGTGGATGGCCCACAGCTCACAGCCGCTCCCGTAGTAGCAGTACCAGCCCCAGCAATGCTGGGGCTGGCCTGTCCATTGTCCATCCCAGTAGACCACGTGCACATGGCTCTGGCCAGTCCCAGCAGGGACATGGGTCCAGTCGTCATACCTCTGCCTCTGATAACAGTACCCAGTCAGGGTTGGCACCAGATACCGTCCATAGCACCCCTGCCAGGTACAGGTACTGTGTCCATGGCCGGAGACAGTGATCTGTACAGCCAAGCAGGTACAGTCTGTGGCTGTCCCACAAACCGCCGTATATGGCAGCCACATGGTGGAGCTCTGTGCATGCAGACACACACACATTAAGCAAACAACTAGGGCTCACACATACACACACACATTACATCAACCTTGGCCCATGCTGTACTGTTGTCCCACACACACACATACACACACACACACACACACACACACACACACGCACACACACACACACACACAGACATGTTGATTGGATGGGTCAATGTCAGGCTCTTGCAAGCAACAAAATGCCCTGTGCATAAGATGATACCTGTGCTGCCTCCTGTCATCTGCATTATCGATGGAGGGACAGGCTAACATGGTGCTGATGCACAGGGTGACACTACAGCAGTGTAGCAATAATAGCGAGTTGTCAACAAGGACGTCTAACTACATCCTTGTAGGTATATCTGAGCAGACATTATGCATCAAAGCTCTGATTGTCAATGTAGCATTGTTTACACCACTGTTAGGTCTGAGTATGTATTATCCACCCATGTGCCACTTGGATGATGTGTGATGTGTTGCCAGCATGTGTTAGCGAGTGGACAGTACGTGTGTGATGTGTGCAGTACAGATTAGCAAGTGTACATCTGTGAACATGGTGGGTGCGCACTGTCTGGATGTACGTGCACAGTGGACACATGGGACGTGTGACATACCCTGTCGTACACATTATTAACATCCCAGTGTATCTTTCAATGGCCAGTATGCATTCTACTACAGTTATGTACTAACATGGGTAGATGTGTGTATGACATGGGTTGACACTATGCTGCGGGTGATACCGTTAATATCAGTCAATGATTTACAGTCTGGTAGTATACAAAACCTCAACAGCATGACTATAAGCAATCATTGGATGATGTCCTGACAAATGACACACAGTAGTAGGGAACCCAGTATCAATTGGATCCTTCCGGTGCTACACTATAACACTAACCAGTGGTGATGACCACCACCCATTACTGTGACCACATCTGTGTGTCATATAGCCCCCTTAAGTACATACAGACACACTAGGGATGTGTCCATCCAAATCTGGGAATGCATGGAATGGCCTACAATGCATTCCCTGGATGGGACTCATATCCTACACAAGGGTATCATACAGACAGATACCTGTTGTTTGATACATGCTGTATAGGAGTAAGTTGACTATGGCATAGTCATCCTCATGTACTATACATACTATCCCGTCAGTACCACACTGGTGGTAGCCCTCAACATGTATGTTGGGTACCATTGTGTACATACAGACCCATGTTATGTCATGTGTCCCTTGGTATCCACATATCCATAGGTATTGTGGAGTCCCAAGGTATATCACAGACATTAGAGGCCTGAATGCATATCCACAAGGCAGTTGTACACCTCTAAAGACTGTCCATTCTTGGCAGACTTTGTTGTGTATGACCATGTCTGACATATACCCCAGGCATATACCCTCACTCACAGTACTCTTAAGTAACTGTCATGGGTGTGTGTGCCACAGATGACCTTGGCTACAGAACATGGCAATGGACGGCCATGTCACATACATACATATGTGACCTACGATCTGAGTAGCAGTGGCACAACCTGTCAATGGAAACAAATGTATTCATGTAGTATGCAGGCTTCACACCTATGTACTGATTGAGGGGACATGTACACATATATATTTGCCATGCAGATACCTGATGTCTGCAATGCACTTACTGTTGTCATCATACTATGTCATACCATAGTAAAAGCAAAACCCACACCGTGTAGACCAACAGTGACACACACACAGTCAGCATTTGCAAGATTCAAACCCCTACCTAACTATGCTATAATACTAGAGAGAGACGCACTAACAAGGCACGCTATTTGCTTTACTGGCTGGTTTCTCTTCTCCTGCAGTATTTGTAGGATGGTGACATCATCAGACTTTCCAAAGAGGAATGTACCTCTTTTAATGTGTTTTCACAGTCTCCAAAAAGGACACTCCTTTCAAAGACAATTGCACACATACACAAAACCCCCCCACACCCACATCCACACCCACACACACTCACTGTTTGCAGGATTCAAACCCCTACCTAACTATGTTATGATACGAGAGAGTGACACATTCACATGGCATGCTATTTGCTTTATTGGGTGGTTTCCCTTCTCCTGCTGTATTTGTAGGATGGTGACAACATCAAACTTTCCAAAGAGGAATGTACCTCTTTTAGTGTGTTTTCACAGTCTCCAAAAAAGGGCACTTCTTTCAAAGACAATTGCACACATACACACACTCACTATTTGCAAGATTCAAACCCCTACCTAACTATGTTATGATACTAGAGAGAGAGAGAGAGACGCACTAACATGGTGCACTATTTGCTTTACTGGCTGGTTTCCCTTCTCCTGCAGTATTTGTAGGATGGTGACATCACCAGACTTTCCAAAGAGGAATGTACCTCCTTTACTGAGTTTTCCCAGTCTCCAAAAAGGGAACACCTCTCAAAGGAAACTGCACACATACACACACACCCCCAACACGCACACACAGTTTGCAGGATTCAAACCCCTACCTAACTAAGGTTATGATACTGGAAAGAGACACATTAACACGGTGCGCTATTTACTTTACTGACTGGTTTCCCTTCTCCTGCTGTATTTATAGGATGGTGACATCATCAGACTGGACATGACGATGTGTGTACACTTTGTTTTATGCCATTCCAGGAATGGTCCATGTGGGTCAGCAGGTGTCAACAGCTTGAACATGACCTCATAATCCTTACCTTGTGTGATCTATCTGTGGACACATTGACATTCCGTCATATGTCAACACATATTTATGCACAGCTTCTTGGTTTTGTAGATACTACATGTGTCTGGGATGTTGATAAAGGGCTATTCAAAGTCTATGTGACACATGTGTAGATGTGTTCATTGATGTATGTCCTGGGTGGCTGCCTTGCAAACAGTCTAGCATGTTTGGGAACCATGATCCGCACATGAACATACCACAGTTGGTAGGGTTGTGTGTGTGTCAGCTTCCAATAGCTCTGTTTATGACTGCAACCACGATGGACTCCATGACCTTGCAGATCAGACCGCATAGGCGTACTGGACATGACTTCCCATGGTGTGTTGTGCACCAACACTTGTGGGGAGTGCCATATGTAGTTGTGACACATTCAATCGTTCCACATCCTGTGTAGGGGGTGAGGCTCAGCTGACTGTTCAGGTGCATGATCTGTTTGTTCTGTAGTTTGTGTATGACACATATTGGGAATCATTGTATTCCACCTGCTGCCATACTTTTGGCAGTGGGGGTAGCTGCTCATCCATTCTACATGTGATATCTCCTGGTATGATGATGTGGACTATTGTCAGTGGGGGATGGGTATGTACATATGGGCCTGTCTATCATGATGTCGGCATAGACACTCAGGTACAGTTGGCCCTGACTCAGGACATATATGTGTGTGTACATTGATATTTATGACATAGCTGAAGGAGGTGTCATGATTCAGTCTGGACTCCTTCTCAGCTCCTCTTTACAAAACACTAATGAACATGAGCACTAATCCCTGTTATACACTTGTATATGCTTAACACCCTACTGATTCTTTGTGATCAGGCTACAGAGTATGTCATGATAATATCCTGGCTTGTCCAGGGGTTGGTTTTGTGTGTACTCTTCAGTCCAGCTGGTGGATATTGTGATATTGACACAATGTCACATCTGCCTCATGTACACAGACAAGCCTCTCCTCCTCCCGACAAACTCAGATATATGTGTGAGATGCACCTATATAGACATACAGGGAGCTGAACTCTCTCGTCCCATGACTGGCACAGTCTATCAGGTGATGAAGGTAATCAAACACAGCACATATCAGTCTCACATATCCCCTAGCAACAGCACTCAAACCACATTAGCACACATTGACATACTTGGATGCTGTAAATGTAATCTACCTAAACAGCAGAGACCTCCAAAGCAGACACACACACACCTGCTACCCCACTACAATACCCACATATCACTAAGTTCACAATGTCAGTGTGCCACACAGTCACTGCCCTTCGGGCTAAACAACACACCTAATACACTTGTAATAGGCGACACTTGTGTTCAGACACACTGACGTACCACTCACCAGCCCTGAGAAGGGAATAGTCACTTTGGGCTGTCTGTTGGGTGTCAGAATCTGCCGCATAACACAGGCAGTCAGGTCACTCCAAAGCAAGTACAAGACTGGCACCATCATTGTCCATGCTGGTGTGTGTAACCTCAGACGTTACTCCCTGGACCACATGACATGATACATGGAGGTGCACTCTGATCATGTAGCCCAGGCCAGTATGCCCTGACCTTGTCTAGCATCTTACACCCACCAATTATGATGTCACAGCATACGGACACACATATCACATTTAACAGTTGGCTAACACATTTGTTTCATTCATAGAGGATACAGTGTCTGTCAGCGTATGGTGACATCCTCAACATGCCACATAGCGTCACTATGGACAGCTTGCACCTGTCACCCTTGGACTTTGGTATGCTGGCTAAGGCTCTTGCTACCACCGGAGTGCCTTTTTTAAGCAGGGCTCAGAAGACAAACCCACCTCCATAGACATTAGAAGTTAAATGAAACTAAGGGTAATGCTGCTCAACAACAGTTGTGTTAACCTCATATTGTGGCCACTCAGGACTCTCCTCACTATGGAGGAGAGCAATATCTGTGCACTGACAGACACCTGGTTCAGGCTCGCTTATGCACACCAGCACTGCCAGGTTATGTTTCATACCATGCTGTCTGACAACAAGACTTGGAACAGACAACACAACTAGGGGAAGTATTCATATACATCACAGATACACACACCTCCAAGTTAGTAGCACTGCACAAAGCATCACAGACCATACATATACAACTACCATTGTACAATACTGCCTTTCAGTTTGTTGCCTGCTACAGAACACACTCCCAAACTCAGGAACCACACTCGGTTTTTGTGGGAACTATGGAGAATATGAAGGTCTCCACAGACACCATTATATTGTGTGACTTCATATACACACATATTGACTGGGGATACTACTCAAGCCCCGACAACCTCACCCAACAGTCACTAAAATTTGTGGACTCATATGCTTTGGCACAACCAGTCAGCACAGCCACAAGGGGGAATACATATTGGACCTGATCATCACCAACATGGGGACTCTGTGTTCCACACCAGCGCTATACCCCTCATTGGTAAGGTCAGAACATACATGTATCTCACAGGACATACATATACCCTTCACACACCCATCCTGGGTAATCTTGGTGAACTTCTCATGAGCCAACATCTCACTTCATCGAAGCAAGGTGGTATCCTTCAGAGATCTTGAGACAGTGGCATATACGGCTCACACTGCTGCATCCTTTACATACACATTCTATGGACACCTAGTGGACTGCATGGATTGTGCTATCCCAAATAACAACAAGACCCACTACTACAATGGCAGGGGACCTGTCCAGTAGACCCCAGCCATTAATAAGCTGTAAAACATCAGGAGGATGCTACTACATGATAGAGCACAATCCTAGACTGGGAAGGCATCTGCGATCTGTACTAGCAGACAGCTACAATCACTCATGGACTTTTCTAAGTGCCGCTTCTACCAGACAATTGCACCTGACATGTAGGACTATCACACGGCCTTCTTCAGTTATGTCAGGAACCTGGGTGGACATTCACTGATATGCTGTGAGTTACTGCATACTGACTAAACCTACCCTGAACCCACTGGCATTGCCTACATCCTGGCAAACAGGTTCAGTGCAGATGTCTCCCACCCATCCCCCATAAGGAGCAACTATCCATCCCAACAGAGTATAACCTCCTGGATATCACGCAGTAACAGGTGAGTGCTGCCCTCCCCACAGCGTACATCACAGTATCAATGTGACCAGATGGTGTCCCAGCCTGCATCATACACGAGCATCATGACAAACGCAACCCTCACATTACATCACTGTTCATTATCGGAGTTACCACAGGATATGTACCCAAGGAATGGCATACTGCGACTGTGGTCCTGCTCCACAGAGTTGGTGCCACAACGGACCACAGACAATATTGCCCTATAAGCCTATATAGCCTGTTCTACAAAGCTATGGAGCATATTGTCATAGGACTCCTACACATAGACATCGGGAACCTACAGACACTGTGTCCTACTCATTTCAGCATTGTTGTGGGTAGATCTTGCCTCTTGAACCTGTAAGTATTCTTTAAATGGCTAACAGGTCCATCAACATATGGACAGCTATCCACACAGCCTACCTGAGCCTTGCAAAACCATTCAACACAATAACCCACTGGGCCATTATGCATAGGCTCACCAGCATCAATTTGGACACATATCTCACATAATGGATTGATACCTAGATCAGGGATAGCACCCACATGGTCAGGATTGCAGGTGCCATGTCTGACTATACACCAGTTACACATGGCATCCCACACAGCTTGGTCCTGGTGTCTCTCTTGTTCAGTATATATTTGTCTTACGTACAAGCTATCACAGGGGGAATATGGCTGAACATGTTTGCACTTGACTGCAAACTGGGTGCCATGATCAACTCTCCAGATGCCACATGCATACTCAATCAGGGTCTCACAGAGATGGATGACTGGTGCCTGAGCCATGGCCTACAGCTAAATGCCATTAGTTGCATAGTCATCCCCTTTGGGAGTAACAAAATGCCCACACATTACCACATAGGTAGTACTCCATTACATACGGTAGAAGTTGTTAGGGGTTTGGGGACATCACTTGTAAGTACTGTTGCCTTTAACATTCCTGTTGCCAAAGTGGTTGGACACACCTTCTATGTGTGCCACCTTATCCCATATGGTTTCACATCTAGATCGAGTGAGGTCATTGTGCCCCTATACTCATCACATCCATGCTTGGTTACAATGCCACATTTGGGGTGTACCTTACCTGACACCTGCAGCAACTGTACTCACCACGGACGGTCCTCACCAAGCAGATCTAGGGACTCACACAGATGCCCTGCATAGTTCAGATGCAGTAACTACAGCTCTACTCAGTCTCTTACCACCTACTCAGATATGATGTGTGCTTGTTGTTTACAGCTATACCCAAACCAGAATTACTGGACATGCTCCACCTCAGGATATCCAACTCCCTTGGAGCTACACACTGCAGGGACATATACCTCAGCACAGATGTTAATAGGACATTGTGGAGGGACAGATTCTTATCCCAGAGGCTCCACTCACTACAGAATGCAATCCCAGTTTCACATAGGCAGAGCCACCCACTGACCACCTACTGGAGACATCTTGATGACTGTATGGGTGATTGTATATTTACCCCTGGGATATCTTCTGTGTCCCTGCTAGACAGAGGCACACTAGCATAAATGTACATGGGCTATCTTGTGTGACCTACTATTCACACACACACACAGTGTAGTAATCTGACAGGGTTGTGAATGCCAAACACACTCTGGCTAGGCTTGTACATGCCCTAGGGCAGATAGCCTAGTATCGACCTCTGAACCTATGCTAATGTTCAAGATGCACAATGTTTATTGCTGATACTGTTTGCAGGTCTTTATCATCTTTGCTTTACCAGTTTCCATGAAGAACTTCAATATCTGCAGAACATATTTGATTATGACAGGGTTCCACTATATTATAGATGTGTCTGTTGTCATATTACTGTGTGCACAGGGTGGATTGCTGTATAGTGACAGGTTCCTGAGTTAACACATGCAACTTCCAGTTATGCATGGCCCACTGCTATACTCAGAAATGGCCTAAGTGTGTGAACATGCCCAGTTCTGACATTACATGTTTTGTTGCCTGACATTTGTCTCATTTATTCAAGTGTGTGAGCATGCCCAGTGTGACCCTTCAGTATGTTGCTATCTGAGGTCCACTACATTTGCTGATGTGTGCGAACATGACCAATATTAACATTTATACTGTGTGTGTTGGAAGTCAGGTTCTGTTCTCACTGCAGGACTCACCTTTGTGTCATAACTCAACAAGGATTATGCTGTGCCTGCAGGGTTTCCATGGAATACTTTGCATAGACTTATCAACATTCCATCATACAGGTGGACCACTGTAATACTGTCATGGTTTAGTGGTTCGGTACTTTGGCTATAGTGCACAGTATCCTGGGTCCGAGGCCCATCACTGCTTTATATTTTCATACTGAGCAGACCAGACTGCTTAAGGGCCTGTTAAGCAAATATGAGCATGTCGGCTTTTGTTCAGCTATGCCCTACTTAGACCAGGCTTGTTCGACATTGCTCAATATTCACCAACATTGCTGGACGTTGCCCAATATTACTGAACATTGACCACAGTTGTACTAGTTGGTGTGTGCGATTTTCTTTGCATATACTACATGGTGGTAATTGCTGTTTAGCACTGCTTTATATTGCTTAACACATGGCATTCATGCCTTAGGTGGTGCTGCAGGGCTACCTATGTCGGATGCACATACTACACTCCCTGCACATGTTTGGAAGCAGGTAGTGTCAACTTAGGCATCCCTTTTACTTTATGTGCGAATCGGAGAGGGGTATCATTTCCAGAGTTCCTACTGAGCCAGTGTATGTGCTATGCGTTGCCTCTTTGCCAAGGCCAAAGCATACTGGGCATGCCTCCTTCTGCCTACTGGGGCAGGCTCAGGTTGTTCCTCCTCCAAGTCACGCTCTGCCTGTGATGGCCTTGGCAATGGTGGGGGGCTGTTTGGCCCAGGCCTATGCTGGTCCTGCTGCAGCTGTTTTCGCAGGATCATATTATGTAGCATAGCACATACCATGACAATTTGGGTACATGTAGTTGGTGAGTACTGCAAGGCTCCACCAGATGTGTCCAGGCACCAGAACCATTCTTTAGCAGCCCAAACACACGCTCTATTACATTACGTGTTTGTGCGTGTGCCTCATTATGGCATTCCTGTTCAGGTGTGTGTGTGTTTCTGATGGGTGTCATCAGCCACGGCTCCAGTGCATAGCCAGCTTCCCCCACTAGGTGACCATGTGGGATGTCCCCATTGACAAATGTCTGGTACAGCTGCGTCAGATGCCAGATATGGGAATCATGGTAGCTTCCAGGGCAGCCTTCACACACATTCAGTATTATGCCCTGGGCATCACACATGACCTGGCAGTTGATGGAGGGGAAGCCCTTGTGGTTGAAGTAGACCCTACCCCGCTCACCGGCTGGTGCTTTGATGCATATGTGCGTGCAGTCTATTGCACCCACTACCTCAGGATATTCCGCTATTTGCTGGAAGAGACGCATATTGATGGCCAATACCTCACAGGAATTGGGGAAATATACATGATCACCGACATGTGCTGACATGGCATCCAGGAACTGGTGTAGTACCCTGGATGCTGATGCCTGTGATATCCCCATCATATCACCCGTTGGTCTCTGGAAGGTACCTGTTGCTAATATTCTTAGGTCAACACATACCTTGGTTTCCACTGGGATGGGTTCCCCTCTGTTGGTTCTGTGTGTGAGGCATGGCCTGCACAGCTCAACAATTTGCTGCAGGAGGTCTCTGTCCACTCTATAGTGCTCCACTATCTCCAGCTCATGTAGCCCCTGGTAGGTTACCCTAGGCCTGTACACTCTTCTCCGTCTCCTCACTGTGGGTTGTCCAGCAGCATTTCCATTGTCACCACCCTCAGCATGTTGCATATGTTGCCTTATAACAGCAATGGCAGCTGCTAACATTTCTTTGTCTCAGTAAAGCTTTTTCAGTTTTCACTTCTATTAGCTTACTGCAGTGTCTCTTGTGAGAAACATAATGGACTGTTGTTTGCAGAGTTTTAAGTGCTAGGCTGGGCTGGGCTAGTGTACTGCCTGTGTAATTGCCTGATTCTGATTGTTTTCACCTGCTAGCTCTGCTAGTACTCCCTGGTAGCTTCCTACTATTTCTTGTACTTCCTTTTTCCTTTCTGTTTCCTCAGGGGGGAGCGCCGCACACACAAGTGCAAACACGAGCACAGCAACTAACACGCTAGCACACATGCTTACACGGACTAAAACTTGCTTATTCAGGTTAAAACGCGCGCACACCAGCGCAAACGTGCTTACAACTCTTTAAACAGCCTTATACATGCTTACTCTGGCTTAAACGTGCACACTCACGCTTACATGGGCGCACTCTGTCTTACTCAGGTTTACAGGCACGCACATGCACGCATGCACGCTCAGCAAGAAACTTTGGTGTTATCCATGGTATACACCTTCCATTTCTTGGCTTTCCCTAACCTACCTGTTGACACACCTCTTTCCATGATGTCTAAATGACAGCGGACACATGCCACTCTGCTCCAATGAGCTTCACTTCTTTCATACATACCCCCCTCGTGATGTCACCTATCTTCTACTCTGTTACTCCCCATATCCTACTCCTACACTCTACTGGCTGTGCTCATTTGCTATGTAAAAGTGCGATTCACTATCCTAACACTCATTTACATAGGATTGCCTACTAATGCTTGGTTACATGTCTTAGACTGAGCTTCCCCCCTTAGCAACCTCTACTCGGTGGCCATGTTGTCTTCAGCCTGCCATTCTCTTGCATTGTACATTACCACTTTCAATAAAATCCACATTTGTGGGTTTTAATTTGTAGTATTCTGGTTTTTAGAGCGCAGCCCGTTTGCACGGTGCTTCGCTATGGTAAACATTGGAAATCGGCGAAAAAAATATTATTTTTATTTTAATTTTGCATCAGGGAACATTTCCAATGGCCGTATATTTGGCCATTGGCATGCTTCCTGCACTGGATGCAACCTTTATTTGGAGCTGTCACGGCTCCGTTTTGCTATTTGCAGAACGGTACTCAGTTGTCAACTGAGTACATTTCTGTAAATAACACTGCTCTTACTCGGACAGGTTTGGGTTTCCTGAATCACAAATCTACCTCATTTGCATGCCTTTTGCCTGCAATTGAGGTGATTTGCATGTCCCAGCCCTGTCAGTGTAAGAGCCGTTTTAGGAGCTCTCTTACACGCCCCTACAGGCTGTTCCTGGATCGCTCGTCGGACATGATGGCTGCATGGAGTTTTACTCTACTCTTAGACTCCGTGCAAGCCATCGTGAATCTGGCTCATAGTCATTAGTAAAGCAGTTTTTACTACAAAAATATTACTACAGCCTAACAGTATGATCTAACTATCTGAAAAAACATCAATGAACATCAGAAAATCCAATGCTATGATACTGGGTACTATACAAAAACTAGACAGATCCACACCTATTTCTGTATTTGATCCAACAGGGTGACCTCATCCCATAGCTACACAGCATAAATGTCTTTGTCTTATCTTGGATCAGAGCCTATCATTCCTATCACAAGTTGGATTACAAAACATAGGTTACCAACCCAACTAAAACAGCATAGATTCTATATTCTTCTCATAATAAAAAAAGGAAAGGAATAACAACAAATATACTGATCTAAAATTCAGACTACACCTTACCCATAACAATCCAAGTTTCTAATCAAAATGCAAGTATTCTACAAAAAAATGAAAACAAAATGGTTAGATTTATTCACATAAGCCCCTATATTGAGTATCATTGTAGAAGCATAGCAGGATCATCTGTTGCCCTGTGTATGTCTTCAAACTGCCCCATCTCAATGCAGAAGAACAACAATTAAACAAAATTGATAAAAAACAAAGCATAAACAAGAAAAAAATATTCTGTGCTGAAACTGCAGCAAGCTGCTTGCTAAATTTAATTCCCAACACACAGTCTGCCCTTCAGCATTTCCACTGTGAAGACAAATGCAGTATTGACCTTTTTTGAACCCACAATAGTCACTTTGCTTCATAAAACAATGCCAATCCTGCACTCCCACATCATCATTATTTGCTGATCTGAACCCGTAATAGTTTTCAACTGAGGCAGCCACTCCCTTCACTCTACCCTATGCCCTAGTTACAGTTCTCCATCATTGTATAAACATAGCAAATATTAGCTGGATGTCTATTGCAGACAGAGCTGCCTTTGTCTGAAACTCATAGCAGATAGACAGTTACTGCCCTCCACTTAAAAATAAACTACAAATAAGAAGCAGCTGTTATTGTGTTACAAATGTTCATAGTGCCTCTTTATATAGATCCTCACTTACTGTGGTTGTGGCTGAAAAAGTTTTCTCCATAATTACTCCTGCAGTGTGAAATAATTTGAGATGCTACAATTCTAACAAACTAAAAGAAACAACTAAGATAGTATCTACCAAAAACAGACAAAATATGTCTGTATGGTAGGACTACATAATATGTACAATAACCAGCTTTGCTGATCTGAACCTTTCCAGTCCAAATGCAAACAGAACTCTAAAAATACGCATTTACTTCTTAACTGTGTATCTGTGAGTTTCTTTCTCCTCAGTATGACACCATATGAACCTTTGTAAATATGTATACACAATCTAATGGTGCAGTTGAAACTTGAATCTACAATACTTCCCATAATCACTGCATAGAATAATTGTTATTCAGAATATGTGTTTGTCATAGCAATTTAACTGAATATAGCTTCTATCTTTGTTTTGCAGTTCATAGGTTCATAGGAGATTACTAGACAAATGGTTAAAGGGCCCTTACAAGCCTAGCCAACATAATTCAATTTTATCCTGTATATGACCCCTAGGGACAAGAGAATGGCATAGATTTGTGCCTGTGCATTGAGTATCTTACAGATTGTCCCTGTCTGTAAGGGACACAGTCACTACCCTAGGTGTGAATTTGTGATTCCCTATGCATTAATCCAATTTGCATTTGAATAGTGCTGAGGAAGGGCTTTGCTTAATGTGAATAGGAAGCCTGTTCCAAAAAAGGGACAATATCTAAGACACACACCTATCTCTCTAGCATGTTTTGTTTGAGTCACTAACCAAGATTAGATCCCTAGATCAGGTAACCCTCATGCTGTTTAACTTGCAGTTGTGCAGCAGCTCCATCAGTGCTGGATTTGTGAGTGAGGATATCCAGCAACAAGTCATCTCTTACTTTGCCCACATTAACATCATTGCGTATTGTGTGCAGGGTTAGAACTAAGTACATGGCATTAAAATAAATGACTAACTAACTAACTAACTAACTAACTAACTAACTAACTAACTAATGACCAGGCTATTACCAAGCTAACAATGTGGCTATATATATCCAACTGGAGAAATAATGAGACAAAATGGTGGATTAGAAATCTGGATATGGAGGCAAATGAAAAGATTCCTACTTACATTTTCTCTCTATCTGCTATAATCCATCCTAAAATATGATGTCATCTTCAAAGAGGCTGATTTCTCTCCTTTTTTAATTTCTCCAAGTCTTTTGGGTTTCTAATACCATGATGGGAATGGACCCAATTCCTAAGTCAAAGTACAATTAAAGCTCATGAAATTAATATTGTTTCAGTCTTTGATGTCAGCCAGAAGTGCTCTTCACAGCACCCAGAATGTGCCCAGTAATGACTCCTTCAGTAATTTGTATGGAGTTACATGTATTGATAGCATATCTAAATATGACTGCAGATTCTTTTTTATAAGACCCGTTGCTCCTACTACTATTGGAACTGTCTGGGTATCTTTCTAACACATTGCTCTCATTTCTGTCTGCAAAACCTGACATGTTATGATTTTGTGCCTCTCTGTATGCAAGACACTTTAGTCAGTGGGTGTGGCATTTTCAATGATCAATGCTACTTTTGTCTTCTTTTCATGGACCACTATATCCAGTTTTCTAGCATCTCTCCTTTGAACTGTTGGTAATGGGTGATCCCATGTGATGTAGGCTTCATCATTCTCTATGGTGTTTTGTGGCTCATATTTCCAGTGTTTTTCAGCCACTGCAATACCATAATGTTTGCACAATCCCCAGTGCAACAATCTTGCCACATTATTATGCCTTTCAGTATATAGTCCTTCTGCCATTACTTTGTCACAACCAGCAATGAGGTGTGCAACTACTTCCAATTCTGGTTTACAAAACCTACATTTGTCTGTTTATTCCACATATTCAATGGACTTTGTAAACCAATGTGTAGGTAGCCCACTGTCTTGGGCCACCAATGTTAACCATTTATCTCTTGGTTTGAATTTGCCTGTCCTTAACCATTCTTGCATTCAATCCTGATTAACATAAGGTTCTTCCAGAAGTTTTATATACTTACAACTATATTTATGCATTTTCCACATTTCTTGTCTTCTCATCTAGTCCTTTACCTTATATTCTTTCTTTTGTGTATTGGCACATCCAGTTGCTGCCTGATTTTTATATACTTCTGGTTTGATTTTTATTCCTGCTTGACATTGATATGCTTCTGCTAAATTAAGCAGAGAAGTCATCTTAAATGTATTCCTCTCATGTTTCAAAACTTTTACTATGTTTTGGTCTTGTGAGGTCAGCAGATATGTGTGCAGTCCGGTGATTGCAGATCTATACATGCAATCATTTTCAAGGAGGCCCATCCCTCCTTCGGAATGGGGAATATATAATCTTGGTATGCACTGATTTTTATAAATCATTTGGTGAGCATGAAGCATCCTTCTTGTTTTCCTGTCTAATTTATCCAACACATTTTGGGGCCAGTCCATCATTCCAAAACTGTAAGTTAGGACAGGAAGAGCATATTGGTTTATAGCTTGAATTTTGTTCCTTGAAGTCAATGCTGTTTTCAGGATTAATTTAAGTCTTCTAAAGTATCCTTACTAAGTTTTATTTGCATTTGTTTGTGTTTTATTGTTGATACTTCATCATTTCCCAAATATTTATACACTCCCTCTTGCATAAGTTCTTTTATATCACTTTCTTGTCCCAAACTGATGTTTCTTGGTGCTGCAGTTTTCCTGCTTTAATGGTTGCTTTTGCACATTTCTCAAGATCAAATGACATTCTTATAAACTGTCTTTCAGCTTTTCCCAGTTAGGGGTCGCCACAGCAGAACTCCGGTCCGCTAATGATTGGCATTAGATTTTTATGTGCTGGCTTGCTGGGCCTAACGCACAACCTTCAACGAAGGAACACCCATTCACTCATGTCAACACACAGAAGACACTCTAAGTGAGAATCAAACGTGCAATGTCTAACTGTGAGGCGACAATGCTACCGCAGCACCACCACCGCAGTATTAAAGTTTTGACAACTTGCAATTGTGCTTTAAGTTCCTCATCTGATGAGCTATGCAGTTTTACATCATTGACAAAGCTGAGAAGTCTTTACACTTTGTTGTTTTCTAGGAGCCAAATTATAGCCATGGGTTAAGTTGTTAGGTAGACAGCTTAATGGGTTAAGGGCAAGACAGAATAGCAGCGGTGACAAAGAGTCACCCTGGAATATCCCCCTTTGTATTTTTATTCCTGGGATAATAATGTGTCCTTTATCATGGCTTAATTGCAAAGTGGTCTGCCACTGTTTCATGGTCAATGTAATGTAGTCAATCAGTGTAGGGTGTATCTTATACATTTTCAAGCACTCTTTTATCCATTAATGTGGGATGCTATCAAATGCTTTATTGTAGTCAGTCTATGCCATATTTAGATTCTTCCCCTTTTTACAGTTCTTCACTATTACTTGATTTATGAAATAATCCTTTGTTCCATATGACTTTTTTTTATTGCCCTTTTGTTATATTGCCATAATTGAGTTTTCTTCTAAATGACTATAAGCTCTGTTGGCATCACTTCCAGTGTATAGTTTATACATTGTCTGAAGGCATGTATTGGTCTGTAATTGGTGTGAATGTGTGATTCCCCATTGCTACTGTCAACTCACACTGGTGATACTAAATGAATTATTTCCCAAGCTTCTGTTTTACATTCCATTTGTCTAGCTATGTCATCTCTGATAGTCTTTCTCTGCCTCTATCAGTGTCCATTGCTCTAAAGAAGCTATCTGTTCCTTCATCATTTTTCATCACTAAGTTACTTGTCCACTCCTCCTACCACCCATTGCATTTCACTGGTTTTCCCTGAGCAGCCATTATGCTCCCACCTCACATTCCATCTTCTTTTAAAGTACAGTTATTCTCATCAGCCTTCCTAGTCATTCTTTCAGAAATGTGGATTGAGATGGGAGTCACCCCTACTGAAGAGTTATTCAGTCTTGCAAATTATATTCCCCACAAAAAATATTGCAAACTCCAGTATCACATCCCACTCCCTTTGGCAGACTCTGAATGCCCAAATATAATACTATTTTTCAAACAGAAGGTGCCTATGAACATGCTGTGCTGTAATATTCTTTAAGCCCTTAAATATTGCTATCACCTTTGTCCTTTCAACTGTCTCATCTTTGGCCCCTTACAACATATGGACTTTTATATGTGGCTATACTTCTTTAGAAATAAGCTTGGTCAGTGTTACTAGAGTCTTGATGAGGATTAGGCATGGGACCATTATTACGTTCACAGAGCATCTGTTATTCCCTTACTTCTTCTCTTGGTGCATGTAGTTATGTAGTTTTTCACTATCTCGACCTCTTTTGCCTTGAGTAGGCTAACTCTACCTATATCAGTGCTCTTTGTCCTCTATGTACTTACTCCTTGAATTCCTGTTCTGATGCTTCTCAGAACTACCTGTTTGCAATGACTCACAGCACTCCATCACTCTTGTTCTCTGCCACCCCCCCCCAATCTTCTGTTTTTGTATCCTTTTTGACAGGTATCTCCTTGATTCCTCTGTCACCTTCTTTCATCCCCAGCTTCAATGGTTTATGCCATTTTTCAGCATCTCTGCATATCTCTGCTTTACTCTTATTGGCTGAATCAGCTCTATATCCTCTTTCGGATATAGCTCCCTATTTCCTGGTGTTT
Source organism: Protopterus annectens (assembly GCF_019279795.1). Classification (NCBI taxonomy): domain Eukaryota; kingdom Metazoa; phylum Chordata; order Ceratodontiformes; family Protopteridae; genus Protopterus; species Protopterus annectens. The sequence goes on from NC_056729.1 coordinate 483,498, forward strand.
TGCACATCTTTTCATGTTAATTTCTCCAACTTTGCTTGCTACTAGCTCTCTGCTACTTCATACTGTCTTCTCATCTGTAGTACCTTCCTGTCCTGTGCCACTTACCTGCCAACAACCTGCCTTATCAAATTTTCAAATCTTTTAATTAAATTCCAGAACCTCATAAAATCTCCACATCCACCATAAAAGTTTCTAAGCCAAACTCCTTCCATGTAGCCAGAATTCCAGTTTCACCTCTCTCTCTGTATCTGAAAAAAAACTTCTGCTGAAACTTCCTTTTTATTTTTCTAACTAATTTTAATTCTGTTCCCATTCCAACCTTCCTCAGCTCTTCATTCTACTCTTCCAAATCTGCCACATACTTTTCCTCATCAAAGCCTTGACCTTGATTCCTTATTATTACTTGTACATTGCTCTTCAATATGTCTGTCCCTAATACTCTGCATTCCTTCTTCCCCTGGCATTTGCTCCTCACTAACATGTGCTGCCTTTTCTCTTCCATTATTAATTTTGCTTTGCCTAATTACTATGTGCTGGTATATATGGGTGGACAGGTCTACTCCTAATGAATGAAAACCCACTTACCCGAATCTCTGAAGAGCAAGACGACTTCATTGAAACCACATTTCCATGAACTCTCAGATCACCACGTGAAAACTACAGGTAAGTAACCACTTGTCCACACCACAAAAAAAAATAATAATAACAATTGAAGCAAATTAAACCAACCCATGTAAGGGGCTTTGCCCCCCACACCCCCCCCTAACTAAATATAACAACTCCAAGATCACACTGCAGTGAGGAAAGGGGCGACGTTCACCATGGTGGCCAAGTGGTTACTTACCTGGAGATCCTTATCGGTGATCTGAGACTTCATTAAAATGCAGTTTCAGTGAAGTCATCTCGGTCTTCAGAGATTCAGGTAAGTGGATTTTTATTCATTAGAAATAGATTCAGGTGGACATGGTTTCTGTATGATTCACAACTTATCAAAACTGTAACTCATCATATCAGTGAGACTTTCATGGTCTTTTTTCTGCAAAATTAAAAATGTCTGCCCCATATATTCTTGGGACTGTGCCTCTACACTCCTAATTTATATAAACAAACTACTGGTCACACAACATAGGGAAAAGCAGAGAAATCAGACCATGAAAAACACATTTATAATGATGAGTTTCATCTAATGAGGTTTGTCATGATGAGTCAAAAAGTTTCCTGTGATGATACCATTGCATTCTATTTTCCAGTGTTCTCTGAGCACTGAGGTTAGGTAGCACTAGAAAAAAGCTGCTTTGTTCTGCTTCTATCTGTGCTTGCTGCAGCATATTGATAGTGTAGTAAGCATTATCCCCTGTGTTCTTACAGTGACCAATATATGCTGCTAGTCTGCTTCATCTTGGCTACACCACTGTGCGGGTTTTGCTACAAGAACTATTTATTATTTAAAAGGGTGTTCCCTCATGATATGATCTAGAAAAGGTCATTAGCAGGATGAATGTGAGAGGAAATAGGGCAATATTAAAGATAAGTTCATCTCATGAGTGTGTAACTCACAAGCTATTGTCTGTAAAGTTATAATAGAAGCAAGATGGGTGAGCTAGCAAAACTGAAGAGCAGAGTCAATTTAGCAGGCAAATTAGATTTACTTATCCAGTAGCCTGTTTAATACTAGTCTTACTAGTATTACTTATCCAGTAGCCTGTTTAATACTAGTCTAAAGAAAACTTTAACTGCAGCCCACAAATGTTACTTTTCCATTATCTACCACAATTCACTAAGAAATCAACTTGTCCTAGGAATAACAAGATAAATGTAAGGCTTTCATTCTGCCTGGCATAGGCACGCATAGCAAAAGCTAGATTTAATCACAAAACAGTCTTCTTACAACTCTCACAACAAAACCTTAAGCTTTTTTCCCTTGTTACTTTAGAAATAATTGTTACATAGCTCAAGCCTGGCTCCAGGGCATAGAAGGATCAAATGGCTAAGACCTAGTCATCCATGTTTATTAGTAGCACTAACACAGAAAATTGTGGGAAGGTGAGACCTGACTCAAATTTATCTATCCTGGGAGGAGGGTATTGCCACATGTGTAAAGCCTACTGGTGGACAGGTGACTGGCCATGAAAGAGCAGACTCTTGGTATTAAGTGACATATGCACAGCTGACCTAAAAATGATGTGGCTGAGAGCATGTACATTGTTTGCTGTCTAGGTTGCCACTGTCAGTTTAGCATACCCTATGGAGTGGGGTTAGTTGAGATGAGACAGACACTAGTATGGAATTTGTAACACTGATATGCTGCCTAATGCTCAACTGTCACCTCTATGGAAATGAATGAGCTGATTGGAGGTGTGACGAAAGGAGGTACTGCCTGCACACCTAGCTGGAATTTTGTAAATAATTATATATCATTTGTGAATATCAAATTGATTTATACAAAATGCTTGTGTTACAAATGTATTAGAACATACAAGATGCTGCTGTTGCAAATTTATTAGAACTGTATGTAATGAGTATATCAAACTGATTTGTACAGACATTTGTATTAAAAGGTATTTTGTAAAGTGCTTGGGTTTGAAATATATGCATAGTGTGCCTTACTAGAGAGAACATAAATGTACATGCACTATTGTAACTGGTTAAATGAATATGTTTTAACAGATGAAACTGGAAGGTTAAACTCAGTCAAGCAAACTTTAGAAAAATATCTGAAATTAAATCACTTTATAGGCTAGGCCATACAGATGCTATCTCACAGGTTTCAATGCAGCCGGAGACACAAAGTCTGTACTCAGAAGCTTTCTGTATTGTCTTTGGGGTGAACTAATTACACTCTGGAAGCATGGATGTATGCAATTGTTTTATGACTTACACCACCTGCTGAAGATCTGAGCAAAAGCCCTAGTGTGTGTATTTTATGAGTATGTGCTAAATACTGCCAGCTGTCAGCAATGGGGTGGGGGGTTGCATAAGTACTAGAAGTCAGATGATCAGGAATAATGACATTCTGCAAGCTATCCCAACAGTAATATTTTAGATAATTTTGAGAAGTCTCTTAGAGAGACAGGGCATTCTGTATTCAGTCTTGGGCCTGACAACAACAGGAAGAACCATTCACCACACCATCCGCCTTGCTCTAAGTAAGTTATTAGGGTATAGTGGCTCTCTTAGATTCAGTCAAGAATATAGTAAAGCTTAGTTTAGACATTATTTTTCTTTATTTGTGTGAGCCTGTACTGCAATGTTATTTTAAATATTTCATGTGGTTTTGAACTCTGATATCACTGTGAATTGATATTTAGTATTGTCTTGTTCTTTTATTATTTATTATTAAATATATTTAAACTTTTCATTGTGGCTGATCTTTGTAGAGATATTTAAGTTCTGAGAGAACTTGCATATTTATTTGGTGACACTGTGCGGCCCACTCCTAATAGCCTTGCTCTTGGTCAAACTACCATTTGTATTAATTTTAATTTCACTCAGTATATTGGGTATCCTTGGAAGAGCCTTAAGGTACTTGGTAGGAGTGTCTAGTAGCAGTCATAACTACCTTTTAGTTTAGGCAGAAGGGGACATAGCTAGTACACTTGTGCCAGCCTTTTTCAACGGTGTGTGTGTGTGTGTGTGTGTGTGTGTGTGTGTGTGTGTGTGTAAATCAAATCTCAAACAGTGTGTGTGTCAGCTACTTGGGCAGGGAAACGAAGCACTCTTTGGACAGAAAATGTGCAGTGTTAGAGGCCTCTAGTTTTCATCCAGGTCATATAATTCAAAATATACCTATAGCACAAATCTTAAGACTGAGACGTATTTGTAGCTTGACTTGAACTATTTGAATCAGAGGCAGTTAAAATGGAAGCCAGGTTTATTATAAGAGGATATAATGAATGACTGGCAAAACAGGCACATACTATAGCCACCAACCAATCTAGAGAAGAATTGTTAAAATCTGCAAATAAGAATGTAAAAGATCTACAGAGCCAGGATCAAAACCTAGACTAATGACTACATATGGTACAAATACCTTCAAAATTCGAGAAGTTATTAATAAGCATTGGCATGTCCTAAAGACTGATGCATTTTTTCAGCAATGTCTTGATGAATACTGCCATTTTGGTTACCAAAAAGGTAAAACCATAGGTGAATACCTTTCTGGTTATACAAAGTGCGGTAATAGTGGATCTAATAGTAAGGACAATTTGTTAAAAGGCAGCACATTTTGTGGGAATTGTATTTATTGTAAAAGGATTTAAGGCATGAAATCTTTCACTTCCAATATGTCAAACGTTTTTGACATTAGATATCTGATTACATGTAAAACTGGATGGATAATATACATGTCAGTATGCCAATATGATGCATTCTACTTTGGTCAAACATCAAGGCCTTTAAAACAAAGAATAGCTAGCTGTTCAAGTGAGTAATATTAATTGCAGAGCAACAAGGAGTACTTTATATAAACATGCATTAGAACGTATGGCTGCACATTTTATTTTTGTAGGTATTGACATAGTTAAGGAAGAAAGCTTGGCTGATGTTTCTAAACATAACATTTTACTTCAAAAAGAAAGATTGTGGATTATCAATTTGAGGGCATTATATAAACCTGGGCTTAATGAACAGTGGTAACTTGGTTCTGTAAACCAATAACCTTAATGTGTTAAAAGAGCTACAGCTATGATATTGCCCTTTCCATATAATTGTATTATTTTGTTTTTGATAGGTTTTGTAATTATTAGTTTGATTTAGATGGATTGTGATGACCCCCCACTTAAACCTGGGCAGTAACTAAGGAGCCTCAATCCTTACCACTGTCTCTGGTAAGGGAATGTCACTGAAAGCAGGGATAGAATACACAATTTCCCCTAAGGGTAAACTGGGAACAGGCTACAAACTTGGGACTGAACTATTTGCTTCACTCCAAGTCCCTGAATGAATTTTCACACTAACCACTGCAGAGCACTGTGTCCTGGTTCTAGGTATTTTGGCACACTCACTCTTAAATATTTGATATTCACACATACAAACACTCTTGGGAAGACTGGCACAGATTTACCTGCTATGTTTTCTTTCCCAAATTACATGGTAAAGCTGCCACCAGTCAAAATACCATGATACTCTTCAAAAGGGGTGTCCAATTATATAGAGTAAAATAAATCTTGATATGTAAGGTAGCATGTAATCCAAGCTGTAAGGCTTTTTGGACTTGCCCTAGTGTTTTCACAATAAGCATAAACACTTTCATGTTACTAAAAGTACTTTTTCAATAACTAGCCACAAAAAATGTAGTAAAATATTTAATAAATAAAATGATTTAAAACATATATACACTAAATAACAAGAGTTTCACACACAGGAATTACGAAAATAACACTGAAGGATAGGTTTCTCATTGATTAAAGAAAAACTCTAACTATCTAACTGTAGCTTCCTAACTGTCTAAAGATTAACTGTCCCTGTCTAATCTCATTAAGTCAGCAAGACAAGATGATACTCTTACTTCTACAGCAAAATAAGAATACATGTCCACTCTTCAGGCTGTTGTCCAGTCCTCAGCGACTAGAATAGCAAATCCTATTATTTCTTCTGAACAGCTCTAAAAAACTCAGAATGATAAATACTGATCTGGAAAACAACCACTGACTACTACAGCTACTGTAACTCATCTCAACTCTAAACAACTGTACTTTGGCTCAGCATTTGTTTTTATAGCAGAATCTTTTAAAAGTCACAGAAAGCTGTTATGAGAATTCTACTCTCATATTTCAGACTTTATAAAAGTAAACAAAAACAGCTGCTGTGGAGATTCCATTTCTTACAGCTCTGGTAAACAATGATATCACTCTAGGTCAGGTGACTGGCACAACCTGCATTCAGAATATTTTTTAAAAGATGTGCAGTTGATCAGCCAGAAGAACACAAATCAAAGAAACAATAAAAAAAAAACATAAATGGATTTACAAAATTATACCTAGTGAAGTATTTACAAAATTCCAGTGGAGACATGTTAGCACAAATAATATCTGATATCCTCACATGGACATAGTTGTAAAGGGACTTATAATAAGTCTCTAATAACTAACTATTAAATTTATTTCATTGTTTATTAGATCAGTATTAGTTTGAAATAAATATAATTCATTCATAGACTTCAATATAAATATAGTTCATGTTAGAGTATGACATTTCTTAGTTGTGCTGTTTATTTAAACTTAGGAGTTAAATTCAAAATACTGTTATTTCCGGTATTGCACTGATGACATCAGTGGGCAAAACCAGTTTGCTAATGTGATGTTGCTGTATATGTTGCTAATCAATTAAATTTGGCATTGTTCTAAATAATTGTAAGTTTTATTTTGAAATACTGGAATTTTTGATTGTGTGGATGTTTTAATATGATTCCATGCATTTCATGGCTGGTTCGTGCACTGATTGTTCTAAATAATTTTAAATTGTATTTTGAAATACTGGAATTTTTGATGGTGTGGATGTTTTAATATGATTCCGTGCATTTCCTGGCTGGTTTGTGCACTGAGTTTGTGAAGTATATATATATATATATATATATATATATATATATATATATATATATATATATATATATATATATAGCTCTACTTCACAAGCTCAAAGTTTCAAAACTTCAAACTGCAAATGTTCAAGACCATAAGATCAATGTTTTGAAACTTCTAAACTGTAATAAAAAAATAAAAACAATATAAATGTTTTACATTTTTACAGAGGGGCAAGGCCCCCTTCACCCCCACGCCCCCTGCTAAATAAATATACCAACTCTGAGATTGCACTACAGAAAGGAAAACAGTAAATTTCCCGCTCCACGCTGTATGGAAATTTCAAAACTTTGATGTTATGGTCTTGACCATTTGCAGTTCAAAGTTTTGAAATTATGAGCTTGTGAAGGGAATATATATATATATATATATATATATATATATATATATATATATATATATATATATATATATATATATATATACACACACACACACACACTGTCTCTCTCTCTCTCACACACACACACACACACACACACACACACACACACACACACACACACACACACACACCTTTTAACCTTTTGTAGCATCTAATGTAGCAAAGTAGGCCATTCATTTTCTAAAGACAGTTTCTCTACTGGTAATGCACAATGTTATGAAATTATTTATAGCTGGCCAGGGTTGAGTATAGATCAGTTTGTAGACAAATAATTTTGTAGTTTGCTTTGTGTTTTTCTTTAGTTATCCATTTCAGTTATTCTATAATTCTGCAATGATGGATTTTTGAAGGCAAAGCTAATTCAGACCTTCAAATCTTGTTGTAGGTTGTAATCTTGGATACTAAATGTTTTTTTTTCTTTAGTTTTTAGGCTGCAGTGATGTTTGGCTACCCTCTTCTATGAATTTATATGTGAGTAACTTTAAGTGCTATAAAATACACCAGGCTTATTGTGGATGTTTTTTACTGTATGATTAGTACATGTGAAACTTTAGTTTGTAGTCAGTGATTACCACAAAGTATTTTTAAACGTTCACTAATTCAGCTGATCTTTGTATTTTTACTTGTTGTGCAGTGGAGCTATGCAGTTGTTCTTGGAAGATAAAGAGGACTGTTTCATAAAGTTGTCACAAGGTGTACACCTTACAGTAATCTTTTGTTATTCAGATAGAGGCCTAACATCATACTTTTGCACAAAAGATGTGCTGCACTACAGCAGGCTGTCTCTGTGGTCATGCTAAATAGTAATGAGGATGTCTAGGGGAGAGGCATATGCTATTTAGTCATGTGATCTCCCCCACAGAACTGCCTTCCTGATGACTTCTTCATGCTGAACAACTTATGGAATCACTTGACTGTGCAGATTACCATGGCTGCTCCTTGTATGCCATGATATGAACGTAGTCAGAATGTCATGTTTATCCATCACTGCAGGGGTAAATACCAGTGAGTTTAGTGGTAATATAGTGTGTTACAATAGTATGTGTATGTGAGTGCATTTGAGGTGCTACATGTGTGAGTGTATAGGCTAGTGTTTGGGTGACAGGTAGCAGCAGGACTGTGAGGTATTACGGTAGGTGAGTGGAAGTGTGTATGCATGTATAGGTGAATGCCTGAGTGAGTGTGAATGCCATTGTGTGTGTGTGTGTGTGTGTGTGTGTGTGTGTGTGTGTGTGTGTGTGTGTGTGTGTGTGTGTATGTGTGCACATCTCTGTGGAATGAATATGCATGTGTGCAGGATGGGGGAGCTGAGGTGGCTCCACACATACCTTGAATAATGGGAACACATATGACATTGGGTGCGAGGAAGATTAGTGATCAGGGATAACTTTTGAAAATCATGTCAGAGACACTTAAACAGAATGGAGATCTTGGGTTGCAGTGAACCATTAGACACCAGGCATGACCATTGCTTGTTATGCCTTAATGCCACATAAAATACCATAGGAATCAGGGAGAAAATTTTATGCAAACAAAAATTTTTTATTGTTGACCAATTGAACTATATCAATGTAAAATTGTTACTTAGCTTCTTTTTAATACATCTTTAACTTTATGCATATAACCCAACATATGTGAATCTTTTTGCTATAACTGCTATTATATCAATATTGTTTAAAATTGTACTTGTTTAAAATGTACTAATGGAGCTTTTCTCCTCGGGTCTCCACTGAAAATGTTCCACAAGCCCAGCTGGACAAACCCGGTTAACTAATGTCAATAAATAAAATAAATAAAACACTAGACCCCAGGGGGAAGTGTAAATTCTTGTGACTTAATGGCACGTAAATATCACAAGGATAGATGGAAACACTAGTTACCAGGGAGAGCTTAGAAGGATATGATTTATAAAACTCTAATGTCTGTCACTAATGAGTGACTGCAGTCTTCTGTTATTTACAAAGGTAGGAGTAAAAGAGACATCTGGATTGTCCAGACAACTTTGGGACAGGTATGGGGTCTGGGGTGTGTGCATGTTTTAACATGTATATTGTGTGGGGGTAAGTGAATGGAGGTACATGTGCTTTCAGTGTGGCCAAGTACATTGCTAACTACAGCAGAAAGTGCTGATCTGCACTTTGTAGTAGTTAACGTGATTCAGAGGCGTGTAAACTAGCCCATAATATGGCCTTTCTCAGTGCAGCTAACGTGTCTCTGAACCACAAATCACCTGGAGCTTTTACCCACAGACCATACAGCCTGCACTGGAGATCTTAATGAAGCCTAGAGACAGAGTTTTGCTTAAATCACTTAGTGTTCATTTAGTCAGGTTCAATGATGCTAAAATGAGTTGATCCTGCATTGCTAAACTTTGTAGGTCATTTGACATATGTATATGATGGAGTCACCTATATGTTTGTTACAGAGAGATTTCTGTTCCATTACTGAGGATCATAGGATCATAGGAGGTTACTACACTCATTGCCCTAAACCCCTTAAAAGCCTAGACAAGTAGATCCCCTGCTCCCAAGAATATTAAGGTATTAAGTGGTAATAAATCAACAACTACTGCCCCTGTTCAAGAGGGATACAGTTGAAACTCCCGGGGTAAATTTTTCCCATCCAATCATTTTTGTCTAGTCCTTCTAGCATGTCGAGGGATCAGTTGCTAGTGTCCTCTCCTGCTCAGCTGGTGAACCTGGGAATATTGAGGCAATGTTACAATTGCCTCATGTACACAGACAACCCTCTCCTCCTCCCACAAAACACAAATACATGCGAGAGATGCAACTATACGGCCAAACTGGAGGCTGAGCTCTCTCAACATAGGACTGGCAAGACCAGTCAGGAGGAGAAGGTTACCACACACACTATAGACCCAGTCTCACATAGTACCATCACAACCTCAAATCAAACACATAAACACACAAAGACATACTCGGCGGCTCTGATCAAAAATCTACCAAAACAGCAGAGGCCACCAAAGCAGACACCCAAACAACCACCACCTCAGAACACAACACCTGCAACACATAGACCTCACAGTCAGAGTGTCAAACAGTCACAGCCCTTAAGGCCAAACACAATGCAAGACACACTAGTCATTGGTGACTCCATAGTCAGACACTCTGACGTCCCGCTCACCAGACTGAGTAAGGAGAAGGTCACAGTAAGCTGCCTGTCGGGTGCTAGAATCCGCCACATAACGCAAGCACTCAGGTCTCTCAACAGCAGGTACAAATACGACTCAGTCATTGTCCACGCTGGTGTAAACGACCTGAGACGTACCTCCTTGGACTACATGAAAAGAGACATTGAGGAGCTCTCTGATTATGTAGCCCAGGCAGGTATGACCCTGACCTTGAGCAGTATCCTACCTTCACCAAGAATGATGCCACAATACAGAGATAAGATGATCAGCTTTAACAATTGGCTTAAACTCTGGTGTCATTCAAAGGGGATCCAATGTCTGTCTGCCTGGGATGACATGCTGGACAAGCCACGCTGCTTCAAAGGATGGCTTGCACCTGTCACCCTGGGATTCGGATATTGGCAAAGGCTCTTGCCACCCCATAGTGCCTTTTTAGGCAAGACTCAAATTCTAAACCTACCACCCTAGAACACAAAAAGGAAAAAACTAAGGGTAATGCTGCTCAATGCCAGAAGTCTAAATCTCAAAATGCACGCACTCGAGGCCCTTCTCAGTATGGAGAACATCGATGTCTGTGCAGTGACAGAAACCTGGTTCAAGGCTCCTGAGAGCACCCCAGCACTATCAGGTTTTACCTCTTATCATGCGTTCCGGCCCCAAAATCCGGACAATACCAAGAAAGGAGGGTATCCATATTCATCAAAGACACCCACACCTCAAGACTGGTGGCAACGCACGATGCATCGGAGACCATCCAGGTGCAATTAACCATAGGCAAGACTGCTCTGCAAATTGTAGCATGTTACAGGCCACCCTCACAAACTCAGGAACCTCACATGGCCTTCCTGAAAACACTAGAGGGATAAATGTATCACCAAACACCATCATACTAGGTGACTTCAATTACCCTAATATAGACTGGGAACACTACTCAAGCCCAAACACCCTAGCCCAAAAGTTCCTGGAATTCATAAACTCAAATGCCATGGAACAACTAGTCACCATCCCCACAAGAGGAGAAAACATACTTGATCTCATCATCACGAACATGGGAGCACAATGTTCAACACCGAAGTATACCCCTCACTGGTGAGATCAGATCACAAACTAATCTCGCTGGAGGTCCTCATCCCACCCCACCTGAAATAAAAAGACCACAGTAAAGAACTTCTCGAAGCCGACTTCACACTTCTAAAGACTAGTGTGGTCTCCTTTAAGGCCCCGAGCCGACGGAAAACAGTACTCAAGCCGCTGAATCACTTACAAATGCCTTCTACCAGCACCTGCAGGACTGCATGGATAAGGCAATCCCAAGCAAAACAAAGACTCTTTGTACCAAAGGCAAGCGTCCAGTCTGGTGGACCCCAGCCATAAACAAACTCTACAACAAAAGGAGGAAGCTACTACAAGATAGAGCAAAATCCTTAAAAGGTAAGACACCCTTGATCACTATAAGTAAAAACTAAGAGCTCTCATAAAATCATCCAAAGCAAATTTTGAGAGAAAAATAGCTAAAGACTCAAAAGACAATCATAAGGCCTTCTTTAGCTATGTTAGAAACCTGGGAGGAACCTCCCAGATATGCTCAGAACTAGTTCAAAATGATGTGAAGATTACTGATCCTACAGACATTGCCAACATACTGGCTGACAGGTTCAGTGCAAACTTCTCCCCTCCCCAAAGGAGAGATATCTATACCAAGCGATTGCAGCCCCCAAACATCTCCAACACCCAAGTGAGAACTGCTCTCTCCAAAGCAAAAACACAGCATCCATGCGACCTGATGGTGACCCGGCTGTGTGCTCCATGAACTCAATGAGGAATTAAACCCACAGCTAGGACAGCTGTTTAATCATAGTCTTACCTCTGGATACGTACCCAGGGAGTGGCGCACTGCAACTGTGGTCCCACTTCACAAAGGCGGTGCCTCCACCGACCCTGGAAATTACCGGCCCATTAGCTTGACAAGCCTTATCTGCAAAGCCATGGAGAGGATCATAATGGACCTCATAAATAAAGACATAGGGAATTTGCAGACTTTGGATCCATCCCAGTTTGGCTTTATCAAAGGCAGATCATGCCTTCTAAACTTGGTTGACTTTTTCGAAACAGTCACCAAAGCCATTGATGAGGGAAAGGCAGTCCATACAGCCTACCTCGATCTGGTGAAGGCCTTTGATACAATACCCCACTCGGGTATCATTGAAAAACTCATCAGCTTAAATGTTAACCCATACATCACAAGATGGGTTGCAAACTGGCTGAGTGACAGAACCCACAGGGTCAGAGTTGCTGGCGCCATGTCAGACTCAAAGCCTGTCACAAGTGGTGTACCACAGGGCTCAGTCCTGGGCCCACTCTTGTTTGGCATCTACTTTTCCGAAGTACAAGCAAACACAGGAGGGTTATGGCTGACAAAGTTTGCAGATGACTGCAAACTGGGCGCCATAGTAGAAAACACATCTGACACAGATATCCTTCAGAAGGGTCTCACAGAAAGCGGATAACTGGTGCCAGAGCCATGGCCTAAAGTTAAATGCCAAAAATGCATAGTCATACCCTTCGGGAAAAACAAGGTTACCCCTAGCTACCAAATAGGTGGCAATCCACTGAGCATAGAAGAAGTTATCAGGGACCTGGGGACCCAGGTTGATAGTAGTCTGTCATTCAACACCCATGTAGCTAAAGTAGTTAGGAAGACCTTCTACATTGCCCACCTTATCATGAAGGGATTCTCATCTAGATCAAGGGAGGTCATAGTCTCCCTATACTCATCACTCATCAGACCAATGATTGAGTACAATGCCCCATTCGGAATGTATCTGACCCGACACTTGCAGCAGCTGGAGAGGCCACAAAAGTTCCTCACCAAAAGGATAAAGGGTCTCAAACATCTGTCCTATGCTGCCCGACTGAAAGAACTCCAGCTCTATTCAGTCGCACGCTTGCTCAGAGGTGACCTTTGCCTAACATACAAGGCCATGTCAAACCCAGATTTGATGAATATGCTTCACCTCAAAAAATCTAGATCCGTCAGGGCCACAAGGGCGGGAGACTTAAACCTCGACACGGCTTTTAATAGGACGCGCTGGAGGGATAGATTCATCACCCAAAGACTCCCTATGCTGTGGAATAAAATCCCGGTATATGTGAGGCAGAGCACCTCGCTGGCCTTGTTCAAGAGAAATCTTGACCAATGGATGGGAGATCGCAGATATACCCCAGGGATTACCTCAGTGTCACTGCTCAACAGAGGCACAGCAAAATAATGGGTATAGTTCCCCATACTAAAGGGGTGGCGTAAGCCACAAAACTATGGGCTAGGCTTGTAAATGCCCTCGGGCAGATAGCCTAGTATGAACCTATGAACCTATGAACCTATACAAATTACCCTTAAATAGGATAACTGAGTGGCTCTGTTTCACCTATAGTGGAAGTTTGTTCCAGACGAGAGGTAACCTCTGTGAGACATATCTGTCACTCCAGCAAGTCCTGTTGATGTCACATACTATGTTGAGTTCACTAGAGTGAGTGCATCGCCTACCATTTGATTTATGAATGTGCAGAATTTCCATTAGAGCAGAATCTGAGATTGCTTTATATGCAAGGTAGAGGTCATCTCTGAGTAGTATGTAAGACACAGACTATAGTGGAAGTGATTTCAGTCTGTCAATGTATGACATATGCTGAAGACCCAGAATTTTCTTTGTAAGAAACCTTTGAGGTCTTTCCAGTTGCTGCAGTTGCCTGGTAAGACACACACCAAAAGTAATATTGTACTCTATTTTTAGCCTGATGAGTGAGGAGTACAGGGCTGTTATAAAATCTTTTGTTCTGGATGCAATGCCCTTACTTATAAGTTGGGCAATGTAAAAAGCCTTTCTTACCACAGTGGAGATGTGATAGTCAAAGTAAAGGCTTCTGTCAAACTGTGTGCCCAAATCTCTCAACACTGATTGCATGCTTAAGGTGTTATTAATGTGGTAATCTACAGGGACATTGTCCTTGCTGAAGGGGATGATAATGCATTTTTTTTGCATTGAGTTTCAGCCCATCACTTTGGGACCAGTCATTTTTCTGTGTGTAAGTCCCTCTTATAGGACGTTGACATAGTTTGGGGAATCTTTGTCAGCCATAGGCCTTTTATTTTAGCCTGTACATCTGAGAGGTAGATTTCAAGCAATAGGGGCCCCAGCTCTGATCCCTGTAGAACACCACTGCTCTGCTGGTGGAGGTAAAGTCACCTATTTTGACTGTATACATTCTTTGAGCCAGTTTGCAACCCACCTGACAATATACAGGTTGATCTCCAGCTGGGTCAGTTTATCAATGATGCCTGAGTGGGAAATAGTGTCAAAGGCCTTGACCATGTCCAGGTAAGCCATATACATGGATTTGCCTTTGTCCAGGGTTTTGATGACTGTCTTAAAGAAGTCCACCAGGTTCAAGATGCAGGATCTCCCTTTAACAAAGACAAACTGGGGCAGGTCAAGCATTTGGAGCTTTCCTATATCTTTGTTGATAAGGTCCATGATTATTCTTTGCATAGCCTTGCAGAGTAGGCTGGTTGAGCTTATAGGTCAGTGGAGGTGCCTGCTTTAAGTAATGGGATGAAGGTTGCTGTTTTTCATTCAGCAGGTACAAAACTAATGCTTAGTCTATGGTTAAAAAGAGAATCCAACAGCTAGTTCCTATTTTAATCCATTTAGAAAGCAGCCTGGAATATTATCAGATCCCATAGAGGCTGTGTTTTTGGCATAGGAGAGAGTGTTTGTGACCTGTACCTTGGAGATACTAGGTGGAGGGCAGGTAGTAGGGATGCTTTGGGGAATATGTGGCAGGCATGGGGGGGAGTTTTCACTGAACCTGTCAGCTAGCAGGTTGGCTGTTTCTGTGGGTTCAGTATATGGGATGCATTAACAACCAGTTCTGCGCAGATCTGGGTTTTTCCTTTAAGGTTTCTGATGTAGCTAAAAAAGGCCATATGGGTATCCTTAGCGAAGGAGGCTAATTTGGATTCATAGTTAGCTTTAGAATGCCTTATGAGGTACCTTATTTACTTCTTTAAGCCGAGGAGAGAATACTTCTAATTCAGAGACTATTCCTTCCAGGGTGTCTGGTTGTATCTTGAGCAATTCAAGTAGATCCAAGTATGCAAGGCGGGTATCCTGTTTCATGGAGGGGGTCCTATAAATGGCAACAGCTTGGAGAGGGGTTTTACCTACAGTCAATTGGACCTAGATTAGTTCAAGGGAAGCATATTGTTTAACCAATCTAGAGGTATATTTATTTTTGGTGAATATTGAAACTTACTCCGCCTCCTTTAGTTCTCTCACTTTCTGTTTGTGGTCTGATTGTGTGGAAGGCATTACATTCCGATATGGCCAAGGTACTTTCAGTGGCCTTAAACCATGTCTCTGTGACCTCACAGATGTCAGCATCTTCTTAGGTGAGGGCTGCTTCCTGTGAGTGCAGCTTTAGGTTTAGACTTTTAGCATTTGGCAGCATAACCTTGAGGTTGCTTTTTGATGATATTTTTATGTTGGGAATTTTGCTGTTGTGACATTGCATAAAAAAGCCACTATCAGGGAAGCGAGAGCCTTAGCCAGTAACTGAAATCCCAGAGGTGACAGTTGAATGCCATCTCTGGCAAAGCAGTGTGATCTATCTAACATGTTATCCCAGGTTGACAGGTACTGGATCCACCAGAAATTAAGCCAATTGTTGAAGTCAATCATTTTTTGTTTAAATGTGGTATCATTTTAGGTGAAAGTAGTATGCAGCTCAAAGCTAGGGACACACCTGCCTGAGACACATATTCGTAGAGCTTAGTCATCTCTCGCTCTCTTCATATAGTCCAGTGAGGTATGTCTCGAGTCATTTACACCAACATGAACTATGATAGAGTCATAATGGTACTTATGGAGAGACTTGAGTGTGTGTGTGATCTGGTGAATTCTGGCACCCAACAGACAGTTGACCATAACCTTCTCCTTGTATAGCCTGGTTAGTGGGACATTTGTGTGTCTCACTATGGAGTTGCCTATGACCAAAAAATTTGATTAAGATGTGCTTTGCCTTAGGGGCTTGTTTGGTGAGACACTTGTGCTTGTTGTTTTATGTGTATTGAGTGCTGTAGGTACTGTAATAGGTGTAGCATGTTTGTGTATCAGAGGTTTTGGGTGTTTAAGTAAATTTCTGGTAAGTACTTCCATGTATGATGGCTTATGTGTTGAAATCGAGGTTTGTGCAGGAGGTGTAGTATGTGGGCTGACAACCTGTTCAGTGTGACTGTTCTGTGAATGATAGATCAAGAATTTCAAATTCCTAGTGTGTATATATCCCTCACAAATTGAGCTTGAGTGGTTTAGGAGTAGTGGGTTGTCAGTGTACATGAGGCAATTGCTACACTACCTCAGGATACGCATGTCAATCAGGCTGGCAGGAGAAATAGAGGAGAACTGACCATCCATAATACTAGGTGTAAATTTGCTTACTTTAATGAGGAAGGATATAGTTTAATTGGGGGCTTAATGGTGGGTCTATATAATGGGGCTCTCAAGGGGCACAAGACTATTAGGGATTATGAGATTTCAGTTAAAATGGTAAATGATGTAGAAAGACCAGCTGAGGTGCTCTTCATACAGCTAAGCACAATTTAAGGGACTCCTCAGTTGGAACATGGGCAGCTTCTATGGGAAAATCAATCTACTTTAGCTTTTGCGTCTACAAGAGAAGTTATCAGTATTTGTTCAAAAGGTTTTACCATTTTTGCCATGCTATTTTTTATGAGTAATGTCATGAGTTCTATAACAAATGGTTTGCAGTTCTTTTCTACAAACAACTTTTGCTAAATTAATAATTTTTTAAACATCAAATCTTGTTTACTTTTTCAGTTCAAAGTAATAACATTTCTGGTAATTGCAAGAATTGACCAGAGTAACTGAATCTGAGATTTAGGTATTACATTAGTTATAGGAACATTGAATAGGATTAGTGAGTTAGAAATATGACAGTTATCAGACCATAAAACATTAACTACATATCATCAGCAAATAATTGTATCTTAGGACAATAGTCCATATTAATTTCAAAGTCTGTTATATTTTGCTTGTTTCTGATATATGTAGCAAAAGGTTCCATTGAAAGAGCAAACAATAATGGTGACAAAGGACAACCTTTTCTAGTTCCTGTGAGGATTTCTAATGGTGAAGATAGACATGATCCAATTTTCACATAAGCTTGTGCCCCACTATAATTTTTCATCAATAAGTTGACAAAATCTGAGGAGAATTCAAAACCAATCAGAATTCTTTGCAGATAAGACCAACTAATAGAATCAAAAGCCTTTTCTATGTCTAGGCTGATAATAGTTGTTTTTTGTATTTGTATGCTATGTCTATTAATGATAGTTATTTAATAATGTCATCTTGCACATTTCTATGGAGAATGAACCCTGTCTGATCATTATGTATTAAATTAGATAATATTTTCTTTATCTTATTAGCTAATATTGTCATGAAAATTGTATAATCAGTATTTAGTAATGAAATTGGCATATAGGAATCACAAGATTTGGGGTCCTTACCTTGTTTTAATATGGTATTTCCATGATGGGGGTGTTATTTTGCTTAACCATAGTAAAGGCACTCATCATTTTCTTTATTATATATTCAGGAAAAATATTATATAGTTCAGGAATTATTCCATTATTCCATCCAGTCCTGGAGCTTTATCTTTTAACTTTTTTAATAGCTGTTTCACTTCTTTTAGTATTATTTGTTAATTTAATATGTGATTTTGTTGCATTGACACCTTAGTAGATATATTTTCTTGAATAAAAGTATTTATTACATTATCTGTCTCCAAAAGTAGTGTGTTATTATTTATGTCTTTATAGTAGTTTTTGAACACTTCTAATATGCTCATTACGTTATATGTACTCTTAACTGAACCATCACTTTTATATTTAATCTCATTAATAAGATTTTGATTGTTTATTTTTTTGGATCTTATCGCTATTTTGTGTAGATATTTGGGATTTACAGCATAAGATTGCAATTTGTTTTTTCCAGGTTTATGGTTAACTTATGATTCAGAACTTGTAAGTATTTTTGATTTAATTTAGTAATTTTATGATGTGCTACTTTATTTGGTTTTGCATCCATTTTTATCTTGTCTGTGGCTTTTTGTAAGTCTAAACGTACTTTGTCTCCCTCTCTCCTTTTTTTAAGGTACCAAGATTTTATTCTTCCCTATATATAAACTTTAAAGGTGTCCCATAGTATACTATCAGACACTTCACCATTATCATTTGTTTCCATAAACATGTCTATTTCTTTCATTATCCATTCCCTAAAGTCATTTAACTTAGTTAAGTAAGCAGGAATTCTCTGTAGAAATCTTAAATCATATGGTCCAAAATGGACAAGTCATTATAGATACATCACTTATTTTAGAGTATATATTATTTGATACAAAGACCTTATTAATGTTTGATTGTGTACCAAACCAGTATGAATAGTGAGTATAGAATAAGGAATAATGTTCTCTTAGAGCATGTATACCTTTAAGGTTCATCTGGTTTGTAAAGTCATTTAACTTCTTGGCTTGAGATGTTAGTTTTATTTTGCCATTTTTAGAAGCATCATTGCCTAATAATAGGCAGTTAAAATCACCTGTTGCTATAATTTCCCCTTTTGCTTTTAAAGTAACCAGGTCCAAATATTTCTCAACATATTTAGTACTTAGTCCTGGTATCCAGTATGTATTAATCAAAGTATAATACTTCCTATTGATTTCTAAAATAACCATGCTTAGCATCCCATATTTATATGAAATTGTATCTATAATTCTTGGCATAGTATAAGTATTTTTCCATAGAATAAGAGTGCCAGTTCTCTCAGTCTTAAAACATGAATCAACCAGGATGGTATAGCCATTGAATGAATATTTTGTAGATCTTTTTTTAATATATGGGCTTCCTGTTAAAAAGATGATCTGGGCTTTATGCATTTTGATATATTTAAGCAAACCAGCTCTTTTAACATTATTGTTCAAACCATTAATATTTAATGATAAACATTTATAAGCCATTGACCATAATGTGTATGTTATTACTAACTGAAACACCTTTCTTCTGTGTTAACTTGAAATGTACTGAAAACGTACTTATCATGGATGCATAACGTGTATTAAGCACTACTTTCAAAAACCCAAAACTATTTACAAACACATACATGAAACATAAAGTTTCTGGTTTAGTTAAAAACTTAACTAAACCATCCATCCACCACCTCGCCAATACCAAACAACACACATTATCCATTTCTGCTTAGAATACGGTATAAAAACAAAAAAGAAAAGTATTATGAAAGCAACTAAAGAAATCTGAATCCATGAAATATACAGTAGAATGAGAGTGCCCAAGATTTCTGAAGCTATATGAATATGTCACATATGATAATAGCTCCTCTAATACATAGATATGCCAGAAATACACATCAGATCAAAGTATGTATAAACATAAGAAGCTGAAGGTTAGATTGTCATTATTTCCAAGACTTTTCAAGAAACATCAGATAATTTAATCATTTTGTCAGTCATCTATCTAACATTTTTTATGTAAGGATCTGTTGAAAAAAAAAAAAAAAAAAAAATATATATATATATATATATATATATATATATATACATATACACACACACACACACACACACACACACATATATATATATATATATATATATATATATATATATATATATATATATAAAACTTATTACAACATAACTATTGTATTTTGCAATTATACACATATTACTCATATGTATTAAGGGGGAGAGAGAGAGAAAAAAGGAGCCTCAACTCTCTGTTTAGTTACTAAAGGTTTAGTTATATAACTTAAAGCTGATGTTAATATGCATAATGAGTTTTCTAATGCAGTTCCTGGTTCACTTGATGTCACTTATTTACTAATAGTGTAATTGAATCTGCAAAATGTATGCATCTATAAGAGAAAATATGCATTTTCAAAGGAGTTAAACACATTTATCAGAACTAATTATTTACCATTTAAAGTATCTAGTGAAGGATAACAGAATTTCAAGAGAAAATGATTCTAAGTACAACCATTTAACAAGTTCAAAAAATCAAATGATGTCATCACTGTTGCGTCCTCAATCTGCAGCTTCATAAACTTGTTAAAAAGTATCTAAATAAGCTCATGCACAACAGAAGTTGTCTCTAGTGAAGAAAAAAGCATTTTCAGGGGGGAATTCAGATCTTGAAGCTTTTAGAGTTTACAGAAAGCAAAAAAAAAAAAAAAACACTCAAGCTGCCTTGTCAGTACATGTCATAAATCTCCACAACGAGAACAGTATGAAAAAAGTAACCCTTTTGTATAAAAACAGCTGTTTAGAAGTAACAACAGCTGCCTCAAATCAGAAATCATGTTATAACATTTCAATTATTTGCCCACCAGTTAACCAGGCCAGTGAGAAAAAATGGAACCTACTAGATATACAGATATATATATATATATATATATATATATATATATATATATATATATATATATATATATATATACATATATATGTATATATAAATATATATATATATATCACTTATATTTAGCTATCTATAAAACACCATTAACGTACTGTATTGATGTTTAAATGTATCTAAGCAAAGAGTCTAAAACATTTAGTTAGAAACACTAATCAGAAATACCTTGTTACCCCACCACTGACCCACTAGAAAAAATGCACTTTGGTATTAAGTCAAATTATACTACTACTGAAGAATTAGAAGGCATGCATCATTTGTAGTTATTTAAAAGGGAAACGTATGTAAAGTACTTATAATGGGGAAAAGAGAGAAAAAGAACATTGGTAACAAAAAAGAATAGGAAGAAAGAAGAGAGAGAGAGAATGTTATTTAAATGCTTAGTACTATATGTAATTACAAGAAGTAGATATAGAAAAGAAAAGAGAAAGTTAATAATAAGAATGATTCACATTACCTTACAGCATAGAGACTTTCTAGAATCAATATATTATGATTCATAAAACAAAGCATTTAAAATTAGAAGGAATGTATTCATTTAACCTTTATTTTCTTAATTTTGTTTGCTCCTTCTTTGACAGACCATCCATTTTTTTTGCCTGTCTCTTCAAACTCTTGGATTACCATTCCATTTCTTCTATGTCCAACAGTATTTTCTTCTTTTGGATAAATTCTACTGCTTCTTGTAGGGAATCAAAGATCTTCACTCATTCTGGCAAGGTGATTTTTATTATTGCAGGAAAAAGAATTTGAGCTTTAATATTGACTTTTTTTCAAGGACTTAATTAGAGGAACACACTCCTTTCTTCTGGATATGACTGTAGAGGTGTAGTCATTGTCAAAATGAATAACTTTTTTACCCATCTTGATAGGGAAGTTAGTCCAAGCTGATTGCAGCACTATGTCCTTGCCTTGCGAGGAAATAAATCTAACTATTAAACCTTGTGTTAGACGAACTTAGAGATGAAGCTGGATTTGCCAGGGACCAATGACCTCTCTCAATTCCAAAAGAGAGGGATTCAGGCATGTTTAGTGCTGATGAAAACTACTTATTGAGGAATTGAATCATGTTAGCATCCTCTTCTTTATCAGGAATTCCATATATTCTTGTGTTATTCCTCCTTGAGCTACTTTCAAGGTCTTCTAGTTTCTCAATCAGCCTGGGGTTTTGTTTCAGAGGAAATTCATTGTGATGTTCTTTTTCTGTCACTGTAGTATCTAGGACAGTTACTGTTTCCTCTAATGCAAGAGTCTGTTCAGATTTTTTTTTATTGTTCCATTTAGAAGTTCCAGTTGTTTACTGCATTATTTGATAACATCCATTTTGTTTTCGAATTTGTCCGTTTTTAGCGACAGTTCTTGGATGTTTGTTATTAAAGATGTAGTTCTTTCTTCACTGCAATCTCCCGGTGTGGGTTCTTCACGTTGCTCATGTTTTTAGTGACAGTTCTTGGATGTTTGTTATTATAAGATGTAGTTCTTTCTTCACTGGACTCTCCTGGTGTGGGTTCTTCACGTTGCTCATGTTTTTAGTGACAGTTCTTGGATGTTTGTTATTATAAGATGTAGTTCTTTCTTCACTGCACTCTCCTGGTGTGGGTTCTTCACGTTGCTCATGTTTTTAGTGACAGTTCTTGGATGTTTGTTATTAAAGATGTAGTTCTTTCTTCACTGCAATCTCCCGGTGTGGGTTCTTCACGTTGCTCATGTTTTTAGTGACAGTTCTTGGATGTTTGTTATTATAAGATGTAGTTCTTTCTTCACTGGACTCTCCTGGTGTGGGTTCTTCACGTTGCTCATGTTTTTAGTGACAGTTCTTGGATGTTTGTTATTATAAGATGTAGTTCTTTCTTCACTGGACTCTCCTGGTGTGGGTTCTTCACGTTGCTCATGTTTTTAGTGACAGTTCTTGGATGTTTGTTATTATAAGATGTAGTTCTTTCTTCACTGCAATCTCCTGGTGTGGGTTCTTCACGTTGCTCATGTTTTTAGTGACAGTTCTTGGATGTTTGTTATTATAAGATGTAGTTCTTTCTTCACTGCACTCTCCTGGTGTGGGGTCTTCGAGTTGCTCATGTTTTTAGTGACAGTTCTTGGATGTTTGTTATTATAAGATGTAGTTCTTTCTTCACTGCACTCTCCTGGTGTGGGTTCTTCACGTTGCTCATGTTTTTAGTGACAGTTCTTGGATGTTTGTTATTATAAGATGTAGTTCTTTCTTCACTGCACTCTCCTGGTGTGGGTTCTTCACGTTGCTCATGTTTTTAGTGACAGTTCTTGGATGTTTGTTATTATAAGATGTAGTTCTTTCTTCACTGGACTCTCCTGGTGTGGGTTCTTCACGTTGCTCATGTTTTTAGTGACAGTTCTTGGATGTTTGTTATTATAAGATGTAGCTCTTTCTTCACTGCACTCTCCTGGTGTGGGTTCTTCACGTTGCTCATGTTTTTAGTGACAGTTCTTGGATGTTTGTTATTATAAGATGTAGTTCTTTCTTCACTGCACTCTCCTGGTGTGGGTTCTTCACGTTGCTCATGTTTTTAGTGACAGTTCTTGGATGTTTGTTATTATAAGATGTAGTTCTTTCTTCACTGCAATCTCCTGGTGTGGGTTCTTCACGTTGCTCATGTTTTTAGTGACAGTTCTTGGATGTTTGTTATTATAAGATGTAGTTCTTTCTTCACTGCACTCTCCTGGTGTGGGGTCTTGAGTTGCTCATGTTTTTAGTGACAGTTCTTGGATGTTTGTTATTATAAGATGTAGTTCTTTCTTCACTGCACTCTCCTGGTGTGGGTTCTTCACGTTGCTCATGTTTTTAGTGACAGTTCTTGGATGTTTGTTATTATAAGATGTAGTTCTTTCTTCACTGCACTCTCCTGGTGTGGGTTCTTCACGTTGCTCATGTTTTAGTGACAGTTCTTGGATGTTTGTTGTTATAAGATGTAGTTCTTTCTTCACTGCACTCTCCTGGTGTGGGTTCTTCACGTTGCTCATGTTTTTAGTGACAGTTCTTGGATGTTTGTTATTATAAGATGTAGTTCTTTCTTCACTGCACTCTCCTGGTGTGGGTTCTTTGAGTTCCTCATCGTGAGATCCCCAGTAGAAAACTTCTTGACAGGAATAATTAAAAAAGTTTCTTGACTATGTATTAATTTTTAGAAAATGATAAAGAGTCTATGTTAATCAAACTTTTAGTATACTTTTAGTTAGATTTTTCTAAAAATTAAAGTATATTTCCTGTCAGGATATTAAAATCTAAGCAAAGCTATGGATTTCTGTCACTATCAGGCTGGTATCTTGGCCACTTCATAGCTTTTAGTAGTTTTTTAACCACTTCTTTATTTATTTACTTTTTGGGAATTTCTTCCTTTCTTTCTTTTTTATCTTATTCTACATACTCCGAATCCTCAAATTGCTAAATACTTGTGTACTGAATTTTAAAGTTGTAATTGGCAGTATAATATTTAATTGGGATTTTGTGATCTTTGCTGACAACAGACACTTCCCCTTCCTAAATGTGTTTTATTTGCACTTTGCCTAATATTATTTAGCTCCTCAACCCGGTCATTAATATCTGTAACAACAGTTTTCTATGCTGTACCATTATGATTAAGTCTAGAGTTACTATTAAGAAAGGTAAGCAAATTATCCAACTTTTGACATGAGGAGCACAGGTCACCAATATTAACATGTAATACCTTGAAATTTGCATTGTATTTAATCAATTACAAACAGACCCTGGATTGCTTCAGTTAAGCAGACTTAAGTGGGATTAGGACTGAAACAGGAACATTTATAGGTTTGCTTATAAAGATGTAACAGTGAGACTTTAAATAACTGCATTGTGGAACTAATTTTAATAGATCTGCAGATTTAAAATTCCACATGGTGGCATCAGCATTGGAGAATGCTTGCTATGTGGTATTGATTATGAGACAGGGCTGTGAAATGGTGTTAGACCCTAGTGGCTGATTTCATACAGGGTTGAGGTTTCACTTTGATATAGTTTACTGGCTTTTGGGTGCAGAATGGATTGGTAATTTATTGTGTAGTACTGTTAAACAAGCAATTTGTTCTTTCTTTGATGAGAAGGCAGTTGACATGAAAAATAAAAAAATCAGTGGATGGCTATACCAGTCTGAAAATTCACAAATTTGCTTATTTTATTTTGTGCTTTCCGTATGCAGTTAGTGCCATGCATATTTCATTGTGTTATTACAGATATTAGATATTCATGTTTTGATAGCAGGAAATTCTTAATTACAACTAAGAGACAGTCTTAGATTAGGTGATTACAATGTTTTGTGAATACTTTAATTATTAAAATATTAGATACTCCTGCAATTAGTGCAGAGGATTAAAGGTCTACACTGTTAATGAACTGTTTCCTGTAGTCAAAGATACGCCCCCAGATTTAGCAAGTTTTTGCACAGCATGCAGGAATAGTGCAGGAGCTGCTGGAGGCAATATGGCCATGTGTGATCCAGGAATAAGCACCAGGGATGTGCACTAGTGTTCCTGCACTATTCCTGCATGGACACAGCTCCTATATGCAAATTACCCCATTTGCAGGTGAAAATCATGCAAATGAGGTGAATTTGTGATCCAAGAAGCTGTCAGCCGGCCATGCAGTACTAGTGTGGTATGCAGAAATGTACTCAGTTAGTAACCCAACCGTGCAAGTGCAGGAATACCATGGTGTAAGCCTAAGAGTTAGCTGACATCATGGGGGTGTGTGTCAGGCATACTGTAAGCTTATTGGAGCCTTGTGGCTATGGTTTGTCCTTAGCTTAACAGAAATAAGCAAGGGATGTGTCTGAGGTTGCCTAGCACTCTTTACATTGCCTAAGCAGGTGTACATGCTGCGCACTGAGTTTTAAAGAAAAAAAAAACTAAACCAGAAAACAGCAGCTCTGTGCACATCTGAGCATTGTGTTTGCAAGGCGTGTCCCGGGGCTTAAACAGGAAGGCAATGGGAAGGGAAAACAGCAGTAGGAAGGTAATCAAGGAGAACTAGCATAGCTGGCAGTGAAATGTATAAGAATTAGCCAATTACACAGGCAGTAAACCAACCCAGCCCAGCACACCACTATAAACTATGCAAACAACTTACCCCCTGTTTTTTCCCACATACTCTACACCATCAGTGTACACAAGCAGGGAAATTTTACCAAACAAAAGCAACAAAATGATAGGGGCTGCAGCAGCTATCATACATCAACATGTGGAAGAGGCTGAGGGTGCTGAGGATGAGAATGCTGTCAACCAACCCACAGTGAGGAGAAGGAGAAGAGTGTACAGACCCAGGGTAACCTACCAGGGGCTACACGAGCTGGAGATAGTGGAGCACTATAGGGGGGACAGGGACCTCCTACAGAAAATTGTTGAGCTGTGCCGACCACACCTCACACGCAGAACCAACAGAGGGGAACCCATCCCAGTCGATACCAAGGTATGTGTAGGGCTAAGAATACTAGCCACAGGTACCTTCCAAAGGCCAACTGGGGATATCATGGGGATCTCACAGGCATCAGCATCCAGGATACTCCACCAGTTCCTGAATGCCATGTGAGCACCTGCCGGTGAGCACATATATTTCCCCAACACCCGTGAGGGATTGGCCAGCAATATGCATCTCTTCCACCAAATAGCAGAATACCCTGAGGTAGTGGGTGCTATAGACTGCATGCACATATGCATCAAAGCTCCGCCCAGTGAGCAGGGTAGGGTCTACATCAACTGCAAGGGCTTTCCCTCCATCAACTGCCAGGTCCTGTGCGATGCCCAGGACATTATAATGAATGTGTGTGCTGGCTGCCCTGGAAGCTATCAGAACTCTCACATCTGGCATCTGACACAGCTGTACCAGAGATTTGCCAATAGGAACATCCCTTACGGTCACCTAGTGGGGGATTCTGGTTACACACTGGAGCCGTGGCTGATGACACCCATCAGAAATGCACACACACCCAAACAAGAACTCCATAATGAAGCACACACACAGATCAGAATCATAATAGAGCGTGTGTTTGGGATGCTTAAGTCATGGTTCCGGTGCCTGGATGCATCTGGTGGAGCCTTGCAGTACTCACCAGCTGCATGTACTCAAATTGTCATTGTATGTGCCATGCTACACAATTTGATCTTGCAGAAACAGCTGCAGCAGGAACAGCATGGGGCAGGGCCACACAGTCCCCCACCATTGCCAAGGCCTGCACAGGCACAGAGTGACTCAGAGGAGGAACAACCTGAGCCTACTCCAGTAGGTAGAAAGAGGCATGCTCAGTATTCCCAGGCCTTGGCAAAGAGGCAACGCATAGCACATACACTGACACAGTACGGACCCAGGGAATGACACGTCTCTCTGTCTCGCACATACAGTAAAAGGGAGGACAAACATGACACTACCTGTGCTTAACCATATATAGGGAGTGTACTATGTGCATTCTACATAGTCAGCCCTCCAGCACCATCCTCAATACTGGCTCAGCCACAAGGTAAGTCACTCTTCCTACCAATTGCTGACTGGAGTAGTATGTGTTGTTACTTGTATCTATGGTATGGATGTGAGCATGCAAGGGAATCAGGTGGCTGAATGGGATGCCATCAGATAGCAGATACCTACAGCGGCAACATGAGATCTGTAACAAATACTGGTGTCACCATAGTAGCCAGTACAAGACAAGGTGACAAAACTCACTGCAGGAAATGTGCTGGGCCACATGTGTGTCCATAGGACACACACATGCCAGTCAGGGAGGCTCACATACCCAACAACAGTCTCAGCCAGCAAGACAGGTGTAGACAAACACAAACAAAGGCTGTGCTAATGTAGAAATGTAGTAACATGTATGTGTAGGTATAATAACAGTGGATCACAGATTACCTGAGCTGGCCAAGTAGCAGGATAGATTGTAGCATGTGTACAATATGCAAGTCTGTGTGTGTTAGGTTGGTGTGTGTTGTTTATTGTGTGAGAGTGGTCAGTGTGTATGCATGGTGAGGTTTGCCCTGGTGGCCATTGCCCAGTACTGGCGATGGCAGGGCAAAATTCTCACAACTGCAGTGCCAAACACAATGCTTCCCAGCAAAACACATTCCAGCAGTAAGCCATAGCAAATGTTTGGAAGTGATATGTTTCACCATCTGAAAGATGGACATGACATGAATGTCGGCCCAGATATACAGCAGTACACAGGGGGAAGTACCCCAGACAGACAGTGTATAACATGTTACTGTCAAATGGACACACCCTTTAAATTGTACATACAGGTTTGCAGTGCATTATTTGGGCTTGTAGTAGGGAATACCAATGTCATCTGGCCAAACCCTGGCAGACCACAAAGCTCATAGGAATGAAGTATGGAGAAACAGCTGATGTCCCTGCACAAGCCAGCATAGATGGAATGCCCCATGCATATCTGTGAGTCAGATGCAAGTAGAGTCCATAGCACACATGCACCCAGCTCACCCCACCACCACACCAAGTACCTCTACAGTCTTATCCCTGCTGTTGGGAATGATTACAATACGACCCCCACCTGTGTATGGCAATAACGAAAGAATGCAGCATGCAGAGTAGGTGTCCCATGCAGCTGTGTCCCTAGATGTAAGCAGCACCCTGCCAGCATCCAAACTACTGGATCAATACTGACAGAAAGTATTGGCATGAACACCTTGCACACCTATCCTGTCACCCCAGGGGAATATAGTGTGTTCCACTCTGGGACTGTAGGAGTGACAGAATGCAACGGCCTGCTACAGCTAGCCTGCATCACTACCAAATGGCCTACAGTCCTCTGCCAAAGGCCTGTGTCTCACCCATACTGCCAATGTATGTTATTTCATGGACTCCCAAATAACAACATAACACAGTACACAGAACCCAAATGCAAGGCCATGTGGACAAATCACAGTAACATGTCCACCATGTCCAACTGCATGAACAGTGGACCAACATCAAATTACTGCTAGGATGAGGTGATAACTATAGGGAACATATCAGATAACATTTGCATAATGTATGGAAGAGGATAGAATAAAAGAGGGGGGGTTGGGAGCATGGGTGGCATGGAGTGTGTGAAGTCCAAAACTCATCCGTCTGCACATACTATCCCTGGCTGCAAACACAAGAATGGATGGCTAGAAACCTGCTTATAAACCACAATGTGAAGGGGTAATGTCCAGAATTATGACCCCTGTCTTTGAGTAACCTGTGTGAATCTGTAAAGCTGTGAGGTTTGGCCACAGCAGGATATGGCCATACAGTCAAGTCGATGGATGTACATGTATGGGATCTTCTGCCACCACTTTACCAGGTGCTGAACCATTTACACAGACCCAGCAGAAAGTGTCTGCAGCTTCCCCTCCAGAATGTCATGATACTGAAAGGTCATACTGGGCATGCTCACGCACCATGTCTGGCAACAACAGTGGACCATACATATCTGACAGTCGCAGATGTTAGTGCATGCACTCCTCAGTACACACCAGTCATGCTTTGCACACACATTGGATAGAATACACACATATATGCAAGGGCAACACACTATAATAGGCCAAAGATACACATACATAGATGTGTGGAAGAGAGTGACAGTGACAAAGAGCCTTCCATCATGAGGCCTGTCTCTCCCAGCACACATCCAATTGGCTAAAACCACATGATGTGCAAATGTAAATCATTGTAGACATTTGCCTCTGGTATCCCTTAGCACTATAGTGTCTGATGTGCTTGTGTTAACTGTGTAACATGACTGTACAAGTCAGTAGTAATCTAGCCATTGTATACATATACCTGTGGAATATAAACCTGTGTGTGCCTGAGTGTTGTGTGTCTGCCTCTAGATGAATGGGTTATGGCCCATGCACACACACTGCACTTCCCATTGCCCAACTATGGCAAGCCTGCTGATGTCTTCAACTTGAAATACACCTTTGGGGAATTAGTATCCCAGTAATCTCTATGGCGCATCCTATAACTGCGTAATGCTGTAGTGTGATGAACTAGTTAGGTAGGAGTTCTAATCCCAGATGTGGCAAGTGTGCGTGTGTGTGTGTGTGTGTGTGTGTGTGTGTGTGTGTGTGTGTGTGTGTGTGTGTGTGTGTGTGTCTGCCTGTCTGTGTAGGGATCAATGCTTTTTAGGCCAGTCACACTCACTACAATTTCAAATGCCCTACTTTGACATGCCTGCTGATGTCATTCACTTTGAAATACACCTTTGGGAAGGAGTAGCCCAGTAATCTCTGTGGTGCATCTTATAACTGTGTAATGCTGTAATGTGGCATAGTAGTTAGGTAGGAGTTCTGTTCCCAGACATGGTGTGTGTAAGGATCAATGTTTTTTGGCCATTCGCCATCACTACGTACACCTACAAAAATGGAGAACATTGATAAATGTGCAGTAACAGAGACCTAATCCAAGCCTCCAGAGAGTACCCCTGCAATACCAGGTACAGCTCTCACCACACATGTTGGCCACCAAACCAGGACCAAAACAATAAAGGTGGAGGAGTGTCCATATTCACCAAGCATATTCACACCACCAGGCTACTTGCCCAACAGAAAGTGTCTGAAATATCCCCAGTGCAACTAACAGTAGGTTAGACTGCTTTCCAAATTGTATAGCTTGCTACAGATCCCCCACCATGCCCCATGATACCCACTACAGCTTTTGAAACATACTGTGAAATATTATGATACAAGCAAACACCCTAATACTGGGTGACTTACACTACCCTGCCATTAACTGGGAAAACTACTTGTGTACCAACATGTGTGCCCAACGGTTCTTGAAAGTCATAATTCCCAATGCCCTAGATCAAGTAACCCATAGTTCCACCAGGGGCTCAAATATCCTAGATCTGGTCATTACCAACATGGGAAATCAATGCTCCACACCTATGGTCACCCCACCGGTGGTCAGGTATGCCCATGAGCTAATCAACCTTAACATCAACATCCCTCCCCAACACCTCAGTAAGGACACCTCCATAACACACATCTCCAAAGCCAATGTCATGCTACACATGTCAGACGTGACTAAAATCATGACACTCATGCAAATGGGAACTGAAAGGACAAATGCTGAATCATACATGAAGGCACTGTACGAGCACATCCACTCGTGCATGAATCATGCCATCAATATTGAACCAAGATGCTTCTCACCAAGAAAAGGAAGCCACTGTGGTGGCCTCCTGCCATAAACATACTGTACAACAAAAGGAGGAAACTGTTGCAGAAATGGGGGAGTTTCCAGGATGCAAAATACTCCCTTACCAGCTACAGTAAGAGGCAGACCTCCCCTCATAACATCCACCAAAGCTAGTTAAGAAAATAATATAGCCAAAGATGCCAAAGGCAACTGCAAGCCATTCTATAGCTATGTGAGGAATCTAAATGGCAATGCTCATATCTGCTGTGAGCTACAACAGGATGGTATTAAATCTACTGCTCCCAGGGATATTGCCAATATCTTGGCAGATCGAGTCAGTGTCATCTGCACCCCCCTCCCAACCCCCAAAGGGCCCATCTCAACATGAATAGATTGCCATATTCCGGTATTAATGGCCACATAGGTAAAAACACACTCTACAGAGCTATGACAACAGCAGCCATGGGACCAGTCAACATCCCGGGCTGTGTACTACATGAGCTACAAACTGAACTGGCACCTCACCTACGTACCATATCTAATCATAGCCACACCTCAGGCTTCATGCCCACTGTGTGGAGCACAGCTACAGTTATCCCAGTCCACAAAGGGGGATCCACCTTAGATCCTGTGAACTACAGCCCCAGCAGTATGATGTGCATGATCTGCAAGGGCATGGAATGTATTATCATGGAAATTAAAACAAAGGCATTGGCAACCTGCAAACACTGGACCCTAACCAGGTTGGGTTTGTGAAGGTCATGTCATCTCAACCTGAATGACAACTGTGAATCCATCTCCAGAGCAGTGGACGAGGGTAAGGTGGTTCACACAGCCTATCTGGACCTCGCCAAGCCTTTCGACACCATCCACCAGTCTGGAATCATAGATAAATGTATCAATCTGGCCATTTATCCCAATGTCACCCGATGGGCTGCAAACTGCTGTACTGACACAACCCACACTGTAAATGTAGGTGACACCAACCTGAGCCCCAGACAAGTGACAGTTGGAGTACCTTAGGGTTCAGTCCTGACACCGCCCTTGTTTGGCATCTACTGCTCTGAAGTACAGTCCAACAGTAAGGGACACCGGCAAACAAAGGTTACAGATGACTGCACGCTGGGAGCCAATATTGAATCCCCACATGATGTGGATATTCTACAGAAGGATCTTACAGAAAGACATGCTTGGTGCCTGAGCCATGGCCTCAAGATCAATGCCAAGAAATATATAATTATCCCCATTGGGAAGGGACATGTACCTGTGAAGTACCACATAGGTGGCAGTACACTAAGCACTTAACATGTGATGACAGACTTAGGGACACAGGTGGACAGTGGTCTCACCTTTGATAACCACATCGCCACAACAGTCAGGAAACTCACCTATGTGGCACATCTCCCACTAAGGGCTTTACATCCAGGAAAAGGAGGCCATTGTCCCCCTGTAGGCATCTCTCAGTAGATCCAGTACAGACTATAATGGCCCATTGTATATGTACCTCACAAGACGTCTGGAACAAGTGGAGAGGCTGCAGACATACCTCACAAAATGACCACAGGTCTAAACCAGATGCCCTATGCTGACTGTCTGAAAATCATCCAGTTATACTCTGTCATGTATTGTGTTCTCAGAGGTGATCTCTGCTTAACATACCATGCCATGTCAAACCCACAGCTGTTGGACATGCTACACTTAGAGAATTCCAAACCCTCACAGCCACATGCTCCAGGGATCCAAATCCTGTCTTCACAATGAACAGTACATGCAGGAGGGATGTGTTCCTGACCCAGAGACTCCCCGGACTCTCAGACTCTGGAATAGACTGCCCATACATGTCAAGCAGAGTGCATCTTTGGCCCTCTTCAAAAGGAAACTGGGCAATTGGATGGGAGATAGGACATTTACCCCAGGGATCATGTCAGCTGCCCTGCTAGATAGGGGTGCAGGGAAGTAAATATTGTGGGAAGTCATAGCCAGAGAATTGTCATGTCTAGGCATGTATAGGCCCTAGGGCTGATAGCCTACTATCAATGTATGACCCTATGAACCTATAAACTACACTTCCCATTGCCCAACCTTGGCAAGGTTGCTGATGTCATTCACTTTGAAATACACCTTTGGGGATGAAGTAGCCCAGTAATCTCCATGGCGCATCCCATAAGTGCATAATGCTGTAGTGTGATATACTACTTAGGTAGGAATTCTCTTCCCAGACATGGCAAGTGTGGATATTTGTGTGTGTGTTTGTTTGTCTGTGTAGGGAACAATGCTTTTGAAGCCATTCACAGTCACTACAACCTCCATTGCCCTTCTTTGGCAAGCCTGCTGATGTCATTCACTTTGAAATACACCTTTAGGGAAGGAGTAGCCCAGTAATCTCTGCGACGTGTGCTATAACTGCATAATGCTGTAGTGTGATGTACTAGTAAGGTAGGAGTTCCAATCCCAGACATGGCAACTATGAGACTTGATGTGTGTGTGTGTGTGTGTGTGTGTGTGTGTGTGTGTGTGTGTGTGTGTGTGTGTGTGTGTGGGTTTATCATTCATATCCTGTGTGGAGGTGGCTGTGAGTGTGTAACAACTGGACTCATTGTGGAGTGGGTTTTGCAAATTTCTTACATGGTGGGCCTATTATATGTCACAATGTCCACCTTACAAGGATAATAGATTTCAAATGGCAGAGAGGCTGGGGTTGACAATCCATACCCCTACATGCAAACAATTTTGGCAACCCTTGCATTACCCAGAGAACACTCTCAACCCATGTCTCATACACAAACCCACTCGGCTAGGCAGCAACCACTATGTTGGTAGCTCATTGCATATTGCTCACAGATAGTAACCATGGTGTGATTGCAGTGGACTACAGAGGGCATGGCATGCTATACCATCACTACAATAGGCACATAATTGCATACAGTTCTCCTTCACTATGTTCCCCACTGGATGCCTGCAACAACTGTAGTGACAGCAAATGTAACCCACAAAGGACATGCCATGCCTTATAAACATGCCCTGTATGGACGGATGCCACTGCCACCAGGGAATACCTATCTCATGCTGTCAATGTAGGTGCAGGTTCACCCTGGTGTCCATTGCAAGTTCCCACTAAATGAGGCCAGGAATGGCACATCTGATGATAACTATCTGTGTACACAACATGCCCCAGACACTCCAGGTACACTTCCAAAAGTCACATAATATGCATGTGGGACGTGTGCACATCCCAGACATCGTCCATGCCATGGGCTATAGAACACATACATGGCAAGCATTGCACAGCACTGGCCACCCCAATAGTAACCCAGATGACTGGATGATGAATACAGTACCCACCTGTGTGGGCCATTCCAGGCACTACACCCCTAAGCCACACTGCAGACCATTTTCATGTGGCCTGATGCCAAGATATACCCTTTACCTAGCCTTGTACAACCTTCTGGCACAGTCAACCACTACACACCTGTGAAGCAATGCACCCATGCATGTCAGTACTGGCAACACGTGTGCATGTGTGTGTGTGTGTGTGTGTGTGTGTGTGTGTGTGTGTGTGTGTGTGTAGAGTATAATGATTTGGATGCCATTCACACTCACTACACTTCCCATTGGCCTACTGAAGCATGCCTTCTGATGTCATACACCTTCACATACCTTTTGCCAATATATCATCCTGCTAACCCCTGTGGTGCATGTGATACCTGCGTATTACTGTATTGTTGCAAACTAGCTAGTTAGGAAGTCTAATCCTGACCCTGCCAACTGTGATAATGTGTATAAGTCCCTGAGAGAGTGTGGCTGTGTTGATGTTGACACCTGTTCATGTGGACAGGCACTTGTACTACACCTGTCTTATCCCTCCTTTATCACTGTTGCAGATGTCACTCACCATCAGATATACCTTGGGATGGCTCCCCAACATGTAAGCTCTGTGGTGCATGCAATAACTGCATAAACATGTGATAGCAATACATAGTCAGTCAGGGGTTTGAAACCCTGTACTGGTAAGTGTGTGACACACATATGCTTAGGTTTTACTCTCCCACCCCTCCCTGTTTTACTTTGTCTCTGTCTCCGTCACTCCCTCTCTGGTGGATGTGGAGAAACACACCTGCTTTGCATAGGCAGCAGCTTGTGTTTTGTAAGTGATGCTCATGTTCAGCTGATGGCCTCTGCAGATTTGCAGTCCTCCACTAGCTGATTGCATCTGGAACAACTGTGGTAACATTCCCATAGCCAATTGCATGGAAACACACTCCTATATCTAGGAACATCATGTGGCTGTTGGACCTTTTTATTCACTGTGAGCAGGACCTCATGTCTGTGTTTGGCAACCAGCATCACAGATGGTATTGGAATATACCTTTAACAACATATGCCATGGAGACAGGCCAACAAACAGGAGGGGGATGTTCCAGACATGACTACAGAATGTAAGTGTTGCTCTTCTGCATTTGGAGTAATGTTGGTTTAACAGGGTCTGTGCGGATATGGCTGGTCTACATGATGTAATACTTGTCATGACAGTGTTATGTGTTTTGAGGAAACTCCAACCTGTAGGGTTATCTGCAGACTGGGCAGTGTTTGGAGTCTTATATTTCGTGTGTTTCTCACAGATCCCCCATCTTAGAACTGCAGAAGCATAGTCTGAGGATTGCAGTCAGTACATGGTGACAGCCATGACAGTTACTGACTTCATAACCCTCATAGGACATATGTCACAACAAACCCTGTTACAACAGTAAATGTATGAGGCTATCACAGCAACATGCCAATATTGGCCCAGTGTTTGTGGCTCCAGCCACAAGTCTGTCAACCTTTGTACATATGTCATGCATTAAGAGGTGCATATGTTCTGTACACCATTATTTATTGACATCATACCTGAGAAGTGGTGCTGTGGTAGCATTGTCGCCTCACAGCAAGACGTTGTCACATTCGATTCTCAGCTAGAGCGTCTTCTGTGTGGAGGCATGCGTGAATAGGAGTGCCTTCGTTGAAGGTTGTGCATCAGGGCTGGTAACTCGGCACGTAAAAATCCACTACCTAACATTAGTGTGCCGGAGTTCCGCTGTGGCGACCCCTAACTGGGATAAGCCGAATGACACAACAACAACCTGAGAATAAGCCAGCCAGATATCAGACTTCTAGACATGTTATGTATAGTAGGGGTTATTTCTGAGGACATAACCTAGGCATTCTGTGGTTGTGTATACAGTAGTGGGGTCCGTGTACTTATGGTGATTGTCGACAATATGTGTATTGCGAATACGTACCTTGGCCATTGTACAAACTGTGGTAGATGTCATTGTTCTCGGTCCTGTTCTATCTGATGTTACATACTGCTCCAGTGTATGGTACCCTATCGGCTCATATGTTTGTAGGGCCAAACACACACGTGTCCCATACCACAGACAGGCATTTGACCACACTGTGTCGTGACCCAGTATATGTAGGGTTTGTGTGTGAGTGGCACATATGAGGATGGTGTTGATCAGACAGTCCATATAGTGAAATATTAAGCTTGCATACCATATGTGGCTGTGGCTGTGTTCACACTGGTTGTGGGTATGCACTTTCATGCAGGTGTCTGTTACTCTGTGCTGTGACATGCCTGTAGAGCCTGTTATATTTGCAGGTACATGTGTATTCCCCCATACAAAATTTAGGCCAATGTTGTGGCAGTCTGTCTGTAGTTTGCACAGTGCTTTGTTACATGCCTAGCAGCTTAGTGTAATTACCCAGTGTGATATTATGTCCAGATATTTGCAAGAAGTACTGCTGCCAGGCCACCATAACTGTTGCGTATTTCTGACAAAGCAGTGGGATTCTGTACAGATTTGTCACTAACTACTGGGTAGTATGTGGCCATGTGACGTCTGCACCACCAGTTATTATGTGTCAGGACAGACAGGAGTGTGTGAATGCATAAACTGTTTGGGCATATTTAGTCCAGTATTTACATGATATACCCGTGTACATGGCTGTTAACATCCACATTGTCAGGCTTGGTCCACATGTCTCACACAAAGGGTATCTGTGTATATGTCTGGACTGACGAGAGAGTGCCAGAATGTCCACATATACTGGTCATATCTCTGCTGTAGTCCACAGGATCATAACTGTGCTATCAGTGGTACTGTACTATGATGTCCTTAGGATGTCTGTCAGTAACCAATGGCATACATATCAATAGAAGATGTGAC
Organism: Protopterus annectens; assembly: GCF_019279795.1. Lineage (NCBI taxonomy): Eukaryota > Metazoa > Chordata > Ceratodontiformes > Protopteridae > Protopterus > Protopterus annectens. The sequence goes on from NC_056729.1 coordinate 520,547, forward strand.
CCCCACACACAACATGTCTGTTAAGACAACCCCTGTTAAAATAGCAACAGTCTACATATATACCTTGCAATACATAAATGAGGTTGAGACTACTGGTGCTGAGGTAGGTCTCTACTCCACGTTCCATGTTCTGGACATCTGGTAAACATATATGTATCTATATATATGTAAATTCTTATCAATCCTTGATAAGCACGCACCCATATGGTCCATTAGAATGAAGTCCAAACCTGCCCCCTGGCTTTCTAAAGAAACCAGACAAAAAATTTACTTAGGAACAAGTCTTGGGCTAAATGGAGAGCTAACAAAAATATCTCAGATCAACAAACTTTTAGGCAATTGAGAAATAGTACGAAAAAGGCAATACTTACAGACAAAAAGAACTACTACTGTAAATTACAGCAAAATCACCAAAACAATCCCCAGAAGTTCTGGACTAGTATAAATAAACTCCTGTTCCCAGGCCTCTCGCATACACCTACCCCATCTCAGGCCGAACAAAATACCCCCCACCAAACTGCCGATACCTTCAATACCTTCTCCACAGAGACTATACAATCACTAGCCAGTTAACTAGTCCCTGACATCTCAAGCCTCCCCACCACCATACCTAGCACTCTACCAGCATTCCATCTGCAAACCATCTCAACCACTCTCATCTATAAATTCATCCAAAAATTAAACCTTGTACTCCTTCTGCTGACCAGCTCCCATCTGAATACCTGCAAAAAGCAGCCAAAGTAACTTCTTATCCCATATCCATCCTCATAAATAGAACCATTAAAGAAGGAATTGTTCCAGACATCTGGAAAATCTCCCATATTTTCCCCCTACACAAAGGGGGTACCTCAAATGATTATTCTAACTACCGGCCAATAGCTCTATTATCACCCTTAGCAAAAATTATGGAAAAATGCATTCACCAACAACTATTAAACCATTTATCTCAACATAACATCATAGCAAACTACCAGCATGGCTTTAGGCCATCCCATAGCACCACAACAGCCCTATTATCCTTTACAGAAGCCATCAATAGAAATCGTAATAAAAACAACCTCTCTTTTGCACTATTTATTGACCTCTCAAAAATGTTTGACATGGTAAACCATGCCCTTCTTATCAACATTCTTGAATCCCTTTCCCTTGACTGTCTGGCAGTTAAATGGTTCAAGTCCTACCTTACCAATAGGCAACAGGCAGTTCTCTGGGAAAATAATATATCATCCCTTCTGCCAGTCATACTCAGAGTCCCTCAGGGCTCTATTCTAGGTTCACTTCTTTTCTCACTGTTTATCAATGACCTCCATGTAGCTATTCCACAAGCCACCTGCATTCAATATGCAGATGATTCTACACTAGTATGCTCAGCAAACTCCCCATCTGTTCTACATTCTCTAACTCAGAATGTATTCAACATAGTTGAATCATGGTTCACAAAATGTTCCCTCCGGCTCAATGCTAAAAAAACTAAGCTCCTTCTCTTTACACCCACCAGTAAGTACTCCCGATAGATTTCTCTGTCATCTCCAATAATGGCACAATTATATTCCCTGACTCTACCACTAAATTGTTAGGAATTACTATTGACAATAACCTTACATTTGACAGCCACATAAATAACACCATAAAAACTATCAACAGAAAAATAGGCTCCTTATATAGAATTAAACCTTTCCTAATGCCAATAGCCAGAACTAATATTGCACACTCCCATTTAATTTCAACTCTTCTGTATGCCTCACCCATATATACTAATCTAAAGAAAAATAATCTTACCAAACTAACAAATTCCTATAATAACATTGCCAGATTTGCCACCGGCAATCCCTTTAGAACTCACCACTGTCTGAATCTAATGCAGCTAGGCTGGCGTGAATTTCAGAACCAACTGAAAGTCTCACAACTCACCATTGCCCACAAGATATTTTATAAACCTAAGAGCACTCCAATACTCTCCAATCTCATAATCCCCTACAAAAATCTAAATTCTCTATGCTCTTCCAGCAAACTTCTTGCTAGCAAAAGCAAGTCTAACAACAAGGCTGGAGTTTCTCTGTTTTCCAACTCTGTAGGAAAAAACTGGAACCTACTGTCTAATGAACTAACTTTAATTTCTTCACTGCCTCTCTTTAAACAAAACCTCAAAAGACACCTCAAAACACACTGGCTATGCCCCTGCAGCAACTCTAATTAAACTTCTGCTTCACTACAGATATTTCTCCTTATGAACCACTACTTAATTCTCATTCCATGAAGTAGGACTGCAACTGCTGAACAGAATTCAACATACTGGTGTAATCTATTCTGCTTGATGCTCTGAAAGTCTCTATCCTGTTTGATGCGCTGATAGTCTATATGAATCACACTGCATAATGAATTATCCTGTACATATTGTCATCTTTACTATTGTAAATACCTACTTTACTTTATTATTACTTCCTGTATTTTTTTAGTATTCTTATTACTTCCTGTATTTTTATTAATCTTTTATTGAAATCCTTTCATTTACTATGTATTAATATTGATTTTTTAAATTTTTAATTTCAAGTTTTATTTGCTGCCACTGGAGCTTTTCTCCCCGGGCCTCTACTGAAAATGGAAATATATCCAGTTAGACTAGCCCGGTTAACAAATGTAAAATAAAATAAATAAAATAAATAAAAAATATATATAGATATATCTATATATGTATATGTGCAGGCATATATAGATGTATATATATATATATATATATATATATATATATATATATATATATATATATATATATATATATATATCCATATATCTATATAGATATATAGACATATACATATCTACATACATATATGGATATATATATATATATATATATATATATATATATATATATATATATATATATATATATATATATATATATATATACACATCTATATATGCCTGCACATATACATATATATGCACATATAGTTATAGATATCTACATATATATCAACATAAATCGATATATCTGTATAGATATATATGCACATATAGTTATAGATATCTACATATATATCGACATAGATATATCTGTACATGTATGATGTGTATATATATATATATATATATATATATATATATATATATATATATATGTATATATATATATATAATATATATATATATATATATATATATATATATATATATATATATATATATGCATACATACAGAGGGATCTATAAATGGCCATACATATTATGCACTATACAGATTTGTATAAATACATATATATGAATATATATGTGTATATACATGTAAACATATATCTACATATGTATATGTATTTACCCATGTGTAAAGATTACTGTTGTGTATACCTTCCCAGATGTATCACACTGTATGTATCTGATATGTGTATATTTAGATATAACAACATATAAGATGCAACAGTAATATCACTAACATGTACTATATAATTGTAGAAGTCACAACACTTGTTCAATGCTATTCAATATGTCTAGTGACAGATGTATTGGAAATACAACTGTCTTCACAGCTGTCATGGTGTAGTGGTTAACTGTTGTGACTATAGTGTACAGGGTACTGGGTGCAAGCGCTGTCTATTTTGTTGCTGGGTAGAACAAGTGCTGTTGGATACAAAGTAAAGGCAGTTTTGAGCAGCTTTAAGTGGGTTTGTGTGGGTTTGCATGAAGCTAAGTGGTGCTAATGTACGGTTAAATGTATGGGTGCTTACACCGTGTAGGTTTTGCTTACCAGTGCGCAAATCTGCTTAGCTGTTATATTGCAGTAATGCTGACACCTGCTAAGCATGGCTCAGCCCTGGTAACCTGCGCTCACATCCCAGTTTGATAACATGGCAGGGTATTGACTTCTGTAATAGGTGTATGTGATGCCATGTATATAACATCAGTCTATGTGCTGTCAGTACAGTAGCAAGGGGTGTGAGTGTCATGTCTGGGACACTTGAGTATATATGACCTGTACAACACTCTTATCCATGTGAATGTGTTACATACAAGGGTAGTATCGCAGGTTATGTGCCATCACACTGGCATGTAGTGTATTATGCCCTTACTACTGTTGACAGTGCTTTCCCAAGCAAGAGTCGATTGCTAATTGCAGTACTGGCAACAAGCACCCCTGCATGCATAGATGGACTCTGAGTCCTCACTTTCATGTTTCTGGTGTGTGAGCTGTGTCAAAGTATATATTTCCTACTGGATAATGATCTGCATGTGGAAATTAACTGTAGACTACTGTCTGTATAGCACATGTCAGTGAGGGCTGCCAACATGTAATAATGGCATAGATATTCATGTCAGACGTCTATCTGTCGACACATTCATCCTACTGCATAGCTAGTTGGAAAGCTGATGTCTGTCAGTCCCTGTACAGATGTGCAGATGTCAGGTATCCAGGTTAGATATGTACAGGCAACCTATGCTTGACTGACACTAGCATGTCTGCCCAGCTGTGTTATAACTGGCACAGATAGGGCACAACACCCTGTAAGCACCACATGCCATGGGGACCTCCACTACTCTACCACAGTCAACAGAACATGCTTGCGTACAGGTCTTTAACACAGACACTAACCATATTTTGTAATACATGTTGCATACATGTAAACTGGATCACCTCACTGGCCATTTGCAGGAGGCACCCAGAGGATTGGCTGTTGCATGTCACTCTCACCCTGAGCGTCACCGCAGTGGTGTTTGTAGATCGATTGCCTGCTGGCACATGGCAGGTGGCATGATACTACTGTATACACATCCCCTACACTTCCCATCTCTCCATGGACAATAGCCAGGTACACATCTATGACTACCTGCAGTGATGCACCCCAGTACTGACAAATGTGTACATGTGCATTACTGAGGATATCAGTGACTGTGTGTTAGTACACCTGTAGCTGGGAATACCATGAGGCCCTTCACACACACCACAACACCCATTGCCATAGTTAGATGTGACTGCTGCTGTACTGGACATTACATGCAGCCTGTTACACTCCTCTCCCTAAAGGCTACCTGAGCCTTGCAGTACAAGCACAACACTGCTCTACAAATGGGTTAATAGGCATGGGATAACCACTGTGTTCTGACAAGTGTGTGTATGTGTGCATGTGTGTATATCTGTAGGGTACAGCATTCCGAGGCCACATACTCCTATTACAATACGCATTGCCACACAGTAGTACAGATAGTGATGTTGCTGCCCATAGGAGAGGCATGACAATGCATCACCCTACTATGCCTTTGGCATGTGCATTAGATGCATATCCCTGTAGTACCACTCTGGGAATGAACAATGTGTTGTAGTGCAGTCCTGGTCAATGTGTGATGGTGGGTATGTCAGAGTGTCATCATGAGTTCCAGTGCGTACAATATCCACAGTAGGGTGTGGGTGCTGTGTACACTGTCATTACACCATGGTACCCCCAGTACATGTCCCATGTACCACTGTATGTTGACCACTGTCACCATCAACTATACAGGTAACTGATAATACAATCCAGCCCAGTTATGCATGTGCTGTGTGCAGTCTACCTGTAACACATTGGACACACTGACAAGTTAGTTAGCACTGATAGGCCCAGGTCTCTCGGATGTGTGTCTGCCTGTTATGTGTCTGTTAATGTGTCTATGATTGTATGTCACACTATGTATTGTCCATATACAACCATTACATCCCCCATTACCATACTGTACATGCCTGGGGATGTTCTGCATGTAACATGTAACCTGGAACACACCTCATCCTAAATGCTGTGTGGTGTGTGCAATTAAAGCCACACACATCAAGTAGCACTACATACCTAGGTAGGGGTCTAGTCCTAGTGTTGCCAAGTAAGAGTGTGCATGTATGTAGAGGGATTTACTTCAGGTTGCTGAATATACATGCCCCAGGGGGGTCACCTGTCCATGTGACACAGACAGTAACTGTTATACAGACCTGTGACATGTGTTCAACTGTACCCAGGATATGGCACAGCCATGGTGTCACCACAGTGCCATACCCCTTGTGAGATATGACAGCAGACCATCCTCCTGCTGACACATGTACATCTACAACACAAATGGATAACATTATGGAGGCCACAATCACTCATTGTTACTAACATCTATAATACATAATGGCTGGACAGCTACACTATCTGACATGTAAGCAATAAACATTACTGCTGACAACATGTTACACAGCAGTACAGTGGTACACTGTAGTAGAGTCACTGTGTGCATCAGAACCAAATTAGCCTGGCACTGCATTGACGTTATGGATGACAGGGATATGACACAGGTATCATCATATGCACAGGGTGTGTTGTTAGTTTTCCAGAGAAGTAGGGTGGACCATACATTTGACACCATGTGTGTGGGTGAAGGGTGTAAGTTGCTGATATGAGTATAGTGATGTGGTGTGTGTAGGTATGGGGATGCCCTATGTGTGTTTGTATAGTGTGTGGGTATGCATGCACACAGTTCTGCCATGTGGCTGCCCTATACAGATGTGCCCTGGACATCTGCAGACCATACCTGGCAGGGTGTGCAGTTCAACACCTCTGGCCACAGACACACAGACTTGTGCCTGCCTGGGGTTCCATGGGCACATCCAGGTACAGGCTTTGATGTTCTACTCTCCCATGATGATGACATATGTCAGCTGGAACAAGGTCCCTCCTGGGATTGGCCAGGGCCAAGTGCACGTGTCCTGCTGTGGTGTGGACAGCACCCCCCTGCAGTGCTGGTACTGCCACTATGGGAGTGGCTTGGTGTCCTTGCACATCCACGTCGACTGCCAGATGTTGGTGTTGCTGGCCTATGTCCACACGGCCATCCCCCCACTCACACCACATGTTCTAGCACAGACAATCCATGGTAAATGAGGCCCACCATCTCACCCATCCATCTATCCATGACCTCTTTATAATCATAGAGAGCACCTGCAAGTTCATGGATGTTGTTACAGATGAGAAAGCAGCCCTCTGCAGCCTCAGACCCTGTCTGGTGTACAGTTCCATACATGCTTGTGTAACCATGACAGTCTGAAACATGTGTCTGGTGGTACCAGTTATGGCACTTCTGCCAGGGGCATGATGACCAGCTTCTGTCCCACGAGCACCCCGGTACATCTGCCTATGTGGCCTGTCAGACATCTGGCTATGCCTGCTGCGTCCAGACACAGCAGCCATAGATACCACACTCTCCTTTGCACTGCCACCAACCGCCAACTGTCCCTCTGCTATGGCCACTGGTGATGGGGTATCTATAGGCACTGTGACTGTGTGTGGGGATGGGGTGGATAACAGGGGGATGTCAAACAATAGCGCAGTTTCAGCCTCTGACAACCCCGCCTGTGCCTCAGTACACCTATCATTATGTTCGGTGTCTGTATGGACACCAACTTCAGATTTCATGCAGGAGGGACCCTGACCCACCTCGCCACCTGTGAGGGTAAAACAAGAAATGCACTTTAAGACATGTACGGCATTGTACACACATACACACACACACACACATACACACACACACGCATATACACAAACACACATACACACACACACACACACACACACACACACACACACACACACACATATATACACACACACACACACACACACACACACACACACACACACACACACACACACACACACACACACTCTGTCTGAAATTCCTCCATAATACCTACCTGTCCCTGAGCTTGCAGCTTGTCCCAAGTTTATTCACATAAGTTCCCCATCCTGCATCACACTTGGAAACATGCACTCATTAATACCACTCATTAATATATCATTCTTCTAAATGCCTAGACAAGTGATCACAACACATGACCTGTTACTCCATTAGCTCTTTGACTTGATTGAAGTAGGTTTTACAAGGACTCACTGCTGTCATGCAGTGTTTACCCTGGGTATGTCTGGACATCGTGTGCATGGACCTCATATGTTAGGGGCTATTACAGTCACTCAATAATGTCACTCCCTGGGGTGTCATGCATAACTATTGCTCAGTAGATGCAAAATCTGTTGCTCAATCAGCTTATTATATGGACATAATAAATATATGGATACACTCCCTGGTGTTGTCTAGTAATTCTCCAATGCATCTGTAGTGCTGCATAAGTGGGTAGTCATTCACCTTTCTGCTGATTGCAATTTTAACAGTATACCTAGTGTCTAGTTTTCCACCCAATGCATGTTCAATGCTACAGACCTTATTATACTATCAGCTGTCCTGAAATAACATATCAGACAAGTATTCCTGGTGTGTCATATGTCAGTCCATGTCCATGTACTGCACGATTCCAAAGGGAAGTACTGATGTATGAACAACCCCACAATCACACAAGTGCATACATGGACACCCACACAAACACACACACACACATGCACACCCACATCCTACATGCATCAACCCCCCTCCACACCACCAGATTGCACTTACAGACAAAAGATCCCCCCACACACACATCTACAGGTGAGGTTGCACAAAGATAGTACTCACAGACCTTCCATTACCCATCTGTCAACATGCATAACATATGGTAGTCAACAGCATGCAGTGCAGCAACAGTCAATCCATGCTAGTAACAATATACATGTGTTTGATGCATGAGCTGTGTTAGAAGGTAATGCCCTTTCCCCTGGAAAACACTGCACCCATGTACACAGTATTGCTGTGCACCTGTTCTGCACCCTGCCATGTACTGTGCACCATACCTCACAGGTGTACACACCATTGCTGAATGTGTATTACTGTATCAGTTATGTCTGCTTTAATGCTCACAGCTCCTATGTGTTTGTCTGACCTATACCTGGGATGATATGTGGACAGATGTCATTTGTGAATGCCTGATGTCTGATTTACAGATGTCAACATCAGTGGTGCATGTATGACCAATACGATACTATTACACTGACAACCGTCAAATCTTACCATGGCTATGGGGAGTGTACACACCCTTATTGATATGATGCCCTCTTCCTTGGTATGCTATTGGACCACATCACTGCATATGTTAACATTACATGAGCCTGATATGTGACATATGTCCTGTACAATCAAATGCAATCTCTAACAAATGTGTTAGTTGTGCTGATGCTGACCGCAATGCATACACTTCGTGGGTGCACATGTGTGCAAGCCCTTATCATGACAGTTTGTTGCACCTACTGTTATGTGTACTACAGCAGTCACTATTCCTGGCAAGGCTATACTAACATGGGCCATCTTCATTTGCCAGTATATGGTCAGTCTGCCCTACACATGTCCCCCAACTCTGCATGATTGCGAGGTCAACTCAACTGCACATCCCTTGGAGTTCACACACTGCCGTCACTATTGCCGTGGAGTCAGGGTTAGGTCTGCCAAAGTTCCTGACCCTGACTGTGTGCAAATCCAGCCATTCATAGCATCCTTAGGATTCCTGCTGCAGTGCACTGGTGAGTCATAATGACACCCCCTCCCCACATTCAGCCTTTTTGCAGATACTTGACAACTATGGCCTACACATGTGTGTCAGTTTGCAGTGTCCCAAACACTGAACATCACATGTAACACTAATGAATGGCAAATATACAGATGTACACTGGCACCAGCACAGTACAGATGGCGATGGTGGGCCTGAGGTGGGGTGCGGCATTGGTTGTGCAGCACATGTATCTTACATGATACTGTCTGTAGGTTTCCAACGTGGTCATGGTACACCAGTACACATTGCAATGCATGACTTTTAGGGACATCTTCTGTTATGCATACACTACCTGTTGAGAGGTCTGGCTGATGTTTCCTGTGGTACAACTGTCACATCTGATTACCCTAACCCATAGGCCACACATTTGTAGAGTCCAGGCAATTGCTGACATGGGTACTGCACAGCCAGTACTTGCTAGACATTTCCGCAACCCCCTCAGTGTTGTGGCAAGTTACTAGGAAGCCCGCATGACCAGTTTTCTACATGTGACATCATCTGTCTTGGATGGTCATCTGTTTATTTCCTACATAATTACTGTCCCATACATCCTTGCCACATAAATGACTGTCTGCACTGTTTGCCATAGTATATGCAATGGTGAGATATGACTGCATGTCCAGCTCATGGGTGCTACCTGTTGGGTATAGGGTCCATGACATGTCATGTAAGATGTGTGCAAGCCATGGCTGCCTATGTTGCAGGTAAGTGTGCACATTTGATGGCCAAACGTGTTGGACAGCAAACCAATACGTGGTGTGACATTGGGGACGTGTACTTGCTGAAAAATGCATTTCAATGACAAATGCATGCAGTCAGTACCTCAACAGCTGCTTCCACTACATTTTAACTGGAGTGTGTGCACACATATGCTTCCAGTGTTTGTGAAGGTATGTATTCCCCATATTTGCTGCCCTAACCTACGATTCCATATTATACACTCATTGCTCATGTTGGGACCACATTGCAGGTTTTAAGGATTGTAGACTGCAGTATTATGGTATGCCATAGTGTAGATCTGAAACAGTTGGCATTGTAATACTGATATATACACTGTTGTAGCACTGTATAAGGGTGATGTTTCACAGATGTCCCTACTGTAGGCCATTTGTCCCACCATTATGTTCATCTCTGTGGACACATTTTGCAATGACAGGATGTTAGTTATATTGCATTTGTCTGACATACCCTTTAGATACACCATCATGGTCACCACTGTGATGCAGTGCAGTTAACAGCAACAATACGTGAACATGTACGGTATGCATTATGGGTAGGTGTGTTAAATGTGTGCATGGAATATACCATAGCCATAACATGACTGGTGTATTGGCAAGCATGAACATAAACCACACTCACCAGCTATAAGCTGCTACCTTGGAGGTATACCAGAGGGACCTACATAAGTGTGTGAGAGATGTGATGTGTGTGGCCACAGCTGTGGCATTGGTACAGGGTGGGTGCAGCATTACAGTACATCAGCAGTACAAGTCCACAATACTACAGCTTATGCACATCTGTTTATTACTACTATGCAGCAACAGTCTATATATGTCATCTCGCATATGCAAGATCTACCTGTACAGATGCGGATGGATATGCAACAGTGGTCTACTGATATGCCCTGTGGCCTTACCTGCATGATCCTCTGCCGCTGTGTGGGTAGTACCGACCTGCAATATACTCTTCATCAGTTGTGTGTGCTGGTGGGCAGGTGCCATGAGGCTAGCAAGGAGCTCCTCAACATGGGGATGGATGGCATGACCCCATGTTGTTAGGTGATACCCCCGGACTGCAGCAGCACAAGGACGGGCGTTGCAATGCAGGTCACTGCAATGATGCTGGACTTGCTTATAACTGTGGTTATGCTGGCCGACATCATTGACCCTGTGGACTAGATCGTTCCACATGGCGGTCCACTCCTGCTGTTTTTGGGCTGTTCTGTCAAACAGCACCTGGTAGTGCTGTACCAGGTGTGTGATGATGACCTCATTTTCATCTGCTGAATAGACAGGTAGTCTGCTATGTGACATCTTGCCTGAAAGACATAAAGATGGAAAAAGGTCTGAGCAACTCATACAGCAAGGTTACCATAGTTCTTAATACACATCTCTGTCCCCCCCACCATATCTTCGACAACAAACTGTTCACACAACTCAATAGGTATGGCTACAGCTTACCTACCATTGGGACATACATCGTATTGTACCACACTTTGTGCTATTTGTTTGTAGCCATGTTCCCTGTGAGGACATTATCATTGCTGGCCTGTTACGGACAATGTCACCTGCATGCCATTGTAAGGGCCACTATGGTTCCATATATGCATGTGGTTTGTTTGCTATATGATTGCTGCACATCTGTTAAGTGTTATTGCGGATATCTAGGCATGCTGATGGACATGATCTGGGAATGTGTGGACTATTACTATCCACAAATGTTCTATAACAGTGACACTATAGCATGTTTAGGGAACAGTTGCCAGAAGAACCACCTCTCCCACCTCATCTGGCCATGTTACCAGGCCACATCACATGTGGGACCCACCCTGGGGCCTCCTCATCTACTGGTCCTGCACTACCTTCAGGTGGAACCACCTCATAGGATGGTGTCCCCCCTGGGGGCACACACAGACATGATCCTGTCACCTGAGGTCAGGTCCAGTGTCTGGAGCATAGTGAGCTCCACAGAGACATGGGGGATGTGCTACAGCACCTTGAGGTCCTCAGAGCACAATCACAAGGTCCACATGCTTCTCCTGCTCAGTCTCCAGGCCAGGCACCTTCAAGGCTGTGAAGCTGCTGCTGTAACTGGCAATGGGTGGGGGCCTTGTTCCCATTGTTTCCACATGGGTGCTCATGGTGTTTCCACATCGCAGATGACACTCACTATCCAGGGTGTTTACCCACCACATGTGTCATATATCACTCCTGTAGGCTATATTTTCTATCTACCAACCCAACCCATCTCCACAAATATACCTGCTATCCTTCTCCAAATTCCCAATCCCAACTTCACAGACAAAGGCAATGTGGTCTCAACAAGGGGTTCACATCCTGAATGCGCCCCATCGCTATGAACCTATAATCTTCCATGTTGCACACACGTACTACTGTATATATTTGTGTGTATTGATATGTGTGATGTTCCCTCACACATAGCATGCAGCACTGTGATGCAAAAATAGGGGACATGTATTTATATACATATGTGTGTGTTTGTATATATGTACACATGCGCACATGTATGTATATATATATATATATATATATATATATATATATATATATATGTGTGTGTGTGTGTGTGTGTGTAGATATATATTATGTTGCATTTATGTGTTTATATATATATATATATATATATATATATATATATATATATATATATATATATACATATACACATATAGGTGTCTGTATAGGTTTACCTTTAAAACCTCGAATCACAGTGGTTCGAGTGCTCATATGAGCGACTCAAAACCATGAAAGTGTAAACATCAACAGTCCTTAATGTTCGAAAAACAGCAAATCGAAAAGCAGATTCACTGTTTTTTGAAAATTAATGCGAACAAAAAAAAAATGAAGTGCAAAGCAGGGGGGCAAGCCCCCTTGCACCCACCATGTGGGAGCTGCGCCCCCCCTACTTTATTAATCTAACTCCGAGATTGCACTACAGTGGGGAAAGGACCCATTTCCCGATCCCCACTATAGTGCAATCCCCCCCAAAATGTCAAATGTGCAATGAGCGAATCTCAATGTGCATTCGCTCATTGCACATTTGAACCTTTTTCCATTCGGTGTTTGCAAATCTTGCAGACTTTCTTTTGCACAAGTGCTGTTCACCTGTGTGCAATATGCACATCTAAAGGTAAACTGTCTGTATATCTCTAGACATACGTGTGTAGATATATATATATATATATATATATATATATATATATATATATATATATATACACACACACACACACACACACACACACACACACACACACACACACACACACACACATATATACATACCTATATATATATATATATATATATATATATATATATATATATATATATATATATATATATACATTCAGACATCAGGTCCACAATCTCTAATTCTCCTTCCTGCACAGCTGCACTGCTCTACCTTGCTACAACACAGACAGGTGCCACTTATGGACACAGCCTAACATTAGGAGGGTATATATAGGGACAGATTGCAGGTAAGCCTATTACACACCTATGGCATTTCAGCATGCTACATTACATGTTAACTTGAGTGTCCTGTAAGTGGTGGGCTCTAGAACCCACGTGTCCATCATTATGGCATTACTTCCACCACCAGCTATTGGCCACGGTAATATACATGTTTTCCATTACACAACACACACTATGATGGCTTACATCTTGTCAGTCAGTGATGCTCTGCACAGCTGATGGGTATGGCCCACTACCCACAGGGACAGACACTATTGTCCATAGCAGTTGTTCAGCTGGACATCATTACAACAACACCTGATGGCACTTATAAATCATTCCATATAATCTATCCCATTATTATGGACCAAGTACTACAATCAATTACATGCATATATATTTTACATACCTGTTGTGGGAATGATGTCTGTTCTGGATAGTTTGCTTGGATTTTTTTTTTGTAGTGCTTTTTTTCCCTTTGCCTTTGGCTTGGCCTTTAGCTTTCTTTCTTTCTTTCACTGCCTCACTCACTCACTCACTCACTCACTCACTCACTCACTCACTCTCTCTCTATCTCTATCTATCTATCTCATTCTCTCTCTAGTAAATTGATTGATCTGCTTTGAATAGATTGCAGCATGAATTTTTTAGGTGATGCACATGATCAGGTGATGACCTCTGCACCACTCAGTGTCCTCTACTTGCTATCTGCATGCAGCATGCTGTGTAGTACTTCCAATTACCACTGCCATGGCAACCCACTACTGTAAAATCCTACATCATGTGGATGTGGTCCCTTTACCTTTCCTGTATGGTGGACATCCTTCCTGTGTGTGGGCAGAAGTGTTACAGACAGAAGGTAGCAATACCTCTTACAAGGGGACTTACAGACTCAGGCCAGCTACATATTTGTATCAGGTTACAGAACTACAAGCAGAGTGTGAGTTGTGTTGTTATATGCATTGTATAGCACCAGTGTTACAGGGTTTGTGTGTACATACTAGTTTAACATGGCATGCAGTCTGTCTGCATAGCTCTCAACTGTGGGTCTACCCACATGATGGCCAGAAGTGTGTCTGTTAGGTTTTGTCTGTCCACCATACAGGTCTTGTGTCAGATATATCACTGGCAATGTGTGCGTGTTGAGTGCTATCAGTACATGGCTACATCCATTTGTGTTTCTGACTTCATATTCCTGACTAAAGGTATGTTGCAGACTATCCTGTAACACCAGCAACTTGGTCAGTGTATGACAACACTATTTCACATATGGGCATGTATTTCAGCCTCTGTCCTCCACCTACATAGCAGGCTTTGTCCATATAACATGCAGTAAGTGGATGTTATGTAGTGGCCTGTGATTATGTCATGCTGTCATTCCTGCCATAATTCCAATGCTGTTGTGGCCCCCACACATATTGTGGTGTTGGGTCCATATATATGTGGGCTTCATCTGCACAAAACGTGTGTTCCCTTCTGCAGTCTAGAGGTCAGTGTATATATACAGTGTTATATGCTCCTGTAGGTCAGTCTATGGGTGGGTATGCACAATAAATAATCTGGGCTGTTACAACATGTGAGGGATATCAGTAATAAGCTGCCTTATGGTATATGGTTGTACATTACCATACATTTCACCTTGGGAACATTGCTGGCCTACTGTTTACTGCCATACTGACTGTTCTGTTTGTCAGTGTGATTGTGATGTTTTCAGTTATGCATTGTTATGTAACAGATGCATCCCATTGTGTCAACTTATGTCTTCTCCCCCTAGGGATTGCGTACAGAGTGTAGGTAGAGGCTGCTGAACTATACATCTGCATTACTTACTGTTGATTGATTGTTATCCTGTGGCCCAGTCTGTCATTACTGTTGTACTACTTGCAGGCCTTGGCCTAGACAGCAACATATGTTATGCGTTTGGATTACTGTATTAAATTATCTGCTTGAGAGTTGCATTAATCTGTTTGTATGTATCTCAAAGTCTAAACAGCTATATCACATGGCATATCCAACTGTAATAGTTCAGAAATAAAACTTTCTTCTGTATGAAAACCTGTGTGTGGTGTCATATCCTTTGACTTCTCTTTGGGTATATGTTTCAGGCAACAATTGTCTTTTGTATGGGTGACTCATACACTGTCTATTTGATAAGGTGGCAACTGTAGGAATACTGCCTGTTCAGTATGGTGTGCACCCTCTAAATATGTATCTTCCTACACATATCTCTGTGTGTGTATGTGTAGCCAGAGTGTACTGCATGATATGTTATTGATACCATCCTGATATCATACAGGTGGGATGGATTACTGTTAATGTCTTGTGCCCATGTTGTGTTGGGTCCTGGGTATGCAACTTGCAACAGTTGGTATTGTACTGCAGGGCAGATCTGTTTTGCTGTGGGTGAGGGGGTGATATCAATACTTACAAGACAGATTTAGCTTGGGCCCCCTCAAGCCCATTAATGGTGCCTTTGGTCATATATGTATTTATTTTCTCTTTTATATGTATAGATATATATTATATTCTACATTATAAATCCATTTCCTGTACTGTTGAATAACTGTGATGGATGATATGTTTGTGAAAACATCAGGGTTATGTATATTTGACATGGCTTAGTGGTAAATCATTTTGACAATGGTGTACACCATCCTGGGTTTGAGCGTTGTAGAGGCCATTTATTTTGTTGCTGGGCAGAACAAGGGCCACTGGATACAGAGTGATTAAAGCCCTTTTAAGCAGTTATAAGTGGGTTTGCACTGGTTTGCCTGGGTTTGCATGGAGGTAAGCACTGCTAACTTCCGGTTACAGTTTCTTATACTGATTTAGCTTCTCAGTTGCTTACCCTGTGTAGGCATTGCTTACCCCCGTGCAAACAAGCTTAAACCCGCTTACTGCTGCTTAAAAGTACTTACTCATGCTTACCCCACACTTGTTTCTTTAAAAGAAATGAAAAAGGGTTGATAGGAAAGCGGAGAAAAAAGGGCACAAAGAGGGTAAGACAGTAGGGAAAATAGCTAGGGATGTGCAGGACGGGTGTAGAGAAGGTCCATAGCTCTCCATTTCTTCTACAGTGACAGCTGTGCATATACACTGAATTTGGAGATAGATTTGGACTCTCAAACCTCTGAGAGAGGGTTAAGGACAATAATATGTTGTGAAGCCAATTAGACCAGAATACATGTGTCCAGTTGACATGTGTGCAAAATGGACAGTTATGTATAAGATGAGATTTTTTTTGGGAACAGATTGCTCTTTTTTTCAGGTGAAAGTAGGATGTTGGGGAATTATAGTACGTATATCTGGAGAGGTAGGTTGGGTTGGATAACAGACAAGACAGACAAGATAGCATAGAGGGGGTGGTATATGACACATGTGGGATGTAAACACCTTGATAGGGAGGGGTGTTTGGAATTCAGAAGACCATGAGCCCTCTAGTGGATACAGTGGTACTTAGGTCTCCACCCATGGGCAGTCACAACTGCACCTTCACGGCCCTGAAAGTGGTTGTGCTGGTGACTGAGTAAGAGGGCAAGGCCAACCCTCTAGTTGCGACATGCAGCCCTCAAGCTGGCATAGCAGATCTTCAAACTCCCTGTGGAGCTAGCTATGCACCACTCCCCGGAACTGGAGACAGGTGACAGTGTCCTGTCTGCACCTGCTCCTGGTGGGGGCAAGTCTCATCCCCTGAGGCAGTTCCACCCAAAGGTGATGCAGGACCAGTGGACAAGGAGGTCCTGGGGTGGGCCCCAGACATGCTGGTGCCTGGTGCCACGGCCAGATGAGGTGGGACAGGTGGGTCTGCCACCACCCGCCTTCCCAAATGTCCTATGGTATTTCAATTTTACAGCATATGTGGGTTAGTAATAGTCAACGCATTCCAGAATTAGGTATAACAGCATGCATAGATATTCCCATTAACCCAAAATACCAGATATGGAACAGTTGCATAGCAAACAGACAACATGCATATATGGAACCACAGTGGCCGTTACAACTGCATGCAGGTACATTGATGGCAGCATGCCACCAATGTGGGAGTATTTCAACATGGCACATGCATAGAAAGAAATTTAAATATTTATCAAACAATAGGACATATGTCCCAACAGTAGATTTAATGGAGCACATACCTATTGAGTTGTGTATTTAGTTTATTGTTGTAGATATGGTGAGGGGGAGAGATGTCAGTTAACAACTAGTATATTCCTGTAGTTCTCATTACTTTCCTAGTCAGTGCTGTGATCTGTACCTTACAGGTATTAGTACACTACCCTATGGCCTTAGTTTGGACAGTGGTATGGATGTAGATAACTATATACATGAACTGAGTTTTACCTACAGTATACACCTCTTACCTGGTATACCTGTGGAGGTATTGTTTGATAACACTACCTAACTGTTTCTACACATATTCCAAGATTCCAGGTTGATGTTATGCAAATACCTGTCCATCTCTTATTGCACACACTCTAGGCATGTCTTGACCACATTCAGGTGAACCGGGACATTTTTTGACTATTGTCTTCTTAAACCTTTGGTGATTTGTACAATGACAGGTTCATTTTTCAATGACATTTTCCAAATATGTACAGGCCTGACAGTCAGTTATATGACATGAAATGCTGCATACATGTCAGAGATTAGCATGCTGATATGCCAGGGGGACAGGGTAACAGCCGGCAGATATGGACCGAATAACTGGACATTCTGGACAATTCTGTACACTTGTGGGGTATGATTCTGCATACAGCTTACTGCCACTCCCAGGATTCAAACCATGGCTGTGTCTGCTAAAATAAAACAGTGTCCATCACAGTTGAGTCTGCTATATAGATATTGCTGTATATCTCTTCTCTGATTTCTGTCTATAAGTCACCTGTGTTTTTACAATTTGACATGGTAATTACAACACTCTTATACAGGATTTCCTAGACTGTTTTATTATGTAGCACAGTGTGGGTGACAGTGATGAGTAATACATTATTATTCAGAGCAAATGCAACACTAACAATACCATACAATACCAGAGTAAACAGTACCAGTACAGGATATTAATATTTTATTTTGAGGCACAGTTTTTGTATCTGACAGACCTGTGGGGGCAATGTTTGTTAGCACTACCTGAATGTTGCCACACATATTACCAGAATCCACATTAGTATTATGCACATACATCTCACTCTGTTACTGTACACACTCTGGTCACAGCTTCACAACATGGGGGTGGAGATGGGACATACTTAGCTTATTACTCTCATAACATTTTGGGGAGTTGCTAGAGTGACAGGTTTGTTCTTATAGATGTCTGACAATCAGTTGTATTTCTTATTTGCTGCATAAACGTCAGGGATCATCCCACTGATTTGCCAGGGGGCAGGGTGACAGGCAGCGGATATGGGCCAATTAAATGGACCTTCTGGACATATCTGTACAGTTGTGGGGTATCATTCTTCATACAGCCTACTACCACTCCCAGGATTCGAACCATGGCTGTGTGTGTTAAAAATACAGCAGTCTCAGTTGACTGTGCTATTTTAATTATGTTGTTTATCTTTTCACTATTTTCTGTCTAAGTCTCTCTCAGTTGTACTATATGACCTCTTGTGATTACAGCAGTAATATACAGACATTCCTACACATTTTATTTATGTAGCACAGTGTGGGTAACAGTGCTTAATACAACAGTACTATTAAGAGATTGCAACTCTACATTACCATATGATACCAGAGTAAACACATGCAGTCCAACAGTTAGACCTTTATTGTCAGGCTATTATGCTTTTATTTACATACAACCTATATGAGACTCTTCCTGCCATATTCTCTGGTGTATGCAGTACATGCCTTAAACAATACAGGGTTTATACAGGTGATTAACTTTCTACAACTTTTTGATGTATTTCCTATGACAGTACATGCAAGAGTATTACTAACCTGCCTCACATCGCAACCACTGCAATCTACAGTCATGGGCTTCCTGGTTTGCAGCCCACTCATCTGCCACTGTGAAAGACATAAGAGGAATATTTAGCCATACCTATAATTAATATACATGAGCTGGCAATTATTAAACAGGTAATGGACTGATACTTACAAACGGCTGGGACATCCCCCATCCTCCTAGCCTCTTGGATCCACTGATCCAAGAGATCCCTCTTTCTCTGCTTCAGGTCAACATAGTGATGCCTAACCTGCTCACCAGTTTGAGGTATGCCAGTGGCACTGGTGAGGTCATGGGCAAGATGGTCCCAGGCTTCCGCTTTGTATTGGGAACCCTGGTACTGGCTCTGCAGCAGTCTCTGGTCATGATCTTTAACAAGGAGTCCTGCCATGACTCTGGACTCCTGGATGCCCCAGCGCTGCACCTGAAAGCGCATACCCTCTCCCGTACCAGTCATAGTGCCTACAGGAGGAAGCTGCAACCAGTTATGAGATGTATTCCCACCTGATGGGTTTAAATAGGGCCAATTTCCCGCACTTTGCCATGATTGGACGGATTTGAAAATGCTAAGCTATGGGCAAACCTGCTTACCTGAGGTTGGCATTGCTTAAAGGGGTATACCAATGGGCAAACTGATTTAGCTGGCCTACACATTGCTTACACCTACTAAGCTGGGCTGTGTAATGCTTAGCATTGCTTAATTTGTAATTTGCATACTATTTGCTGTTTGACATTGATTTATTATTCATTACATGTTATATATGTGTTTGGTATCCATAATTCATATGTACGTACACTGTATGGGGTCCTTGTGTTTATTAGGGGATTTTAACAAGTTTTTACAATGACACCTCACATCTGGGCTTAATGCAGTACTCCAATTCACATATTTATGTTATATAGTAGGTTATACAACATAAAACTGTATATAGATTCCTTTTACATGTTGTTTGATTTTCCTATAGCGAGGATTTGTTTGGTGATACTTCAGTCTTATGTACTGCTGTGATGGCTTAATGGTTAACTACTTTAATTATAATGTACAGGGTCCTGAGTTCAAAACCTGCAAAGGCTGTTTATTTTGTTTCTGGCCAGAACAGCGGCTGTTGCATATAGAGTGATTGAGGCACTTTTAAGCAATTGTAAGTGGGTTTGCACAGGTTTGTACAAAGGTAAGCAATGCTAACCTTCGGTTAAATATGCTTACAGAGAATTAGCTTCAATATTGCTTAACCTGTGTGCTCATTGCTTATCCCCATGCAAACGGGCTTAAACCTGCTTAGTACTGCTTAAATATGCTTGCTCTTGCTTAATAGTGCTTACTCCCACTTACCCCCACACTAATTTAGACAGTAATGTAAAATGGTTCTTAGGAAGGTGGTGGATTTATTATTCATTACACATTGTACCTTTGATTTGTATCCCTGATTCATGTGTACATATACTGTATGGGGCAATTGTGTTTATCTGTGGATTTTACAACATTATGACAATGACACCTCACATCAGCATTTAATGCAGTATTCCAGTTTATAAATATATGTTATTTAGTAGGTTATGCAACTAAAAATTTTGTTCATAAAATTTTTTGACATGGAAAGTACTGGAGTGAGTCTCGAACTGGGAATGACTGCTCGTAAAGCAAATGCTCTGCCCACTACACTATTGCAGTACTGCTTCATTTGCCTATATCTTGATATTTATCCTCCTGTGCCAGGTAAGCTGCAATAAACGTATCTAAGCAATGGGCAAATCCACGTACCTATGGTTAAATTTTATCTGTTTGATAAAAAGAAATTAGCTTGTTTGTATTTTATATTTTAACTATTGCTCTTATAAACTTGGGGGGATGTTGCTGGGGGTATGTGGACACCTATGAGTGGTCTCGCTCATTCTTATTGCTAACCTGCTGTTCTTGCTTGCAGGGGTAGGTATATTCTGAGAGCTCTGCTGTTAGACACGGTCCCTGCACTCGTACACGCTCCATGTTCGTTTAGGAGCTCAGGCAGCGTGTCTTCATTAATATGCCTGGTGCACTGCAGTGCTGCTCCTAAATGGCTGCTTCCATGCAGGACTAAACTATTCCTACACAGAAGAATAGTGAATCCAGGGGACAGTGTCTTACTCCTTTGAACCCGAGTTTCAACTAGACCATAAGACTGTTTGAAGAACTTTGTGAAAAAGAGATAAGAGAAGCATTGAAAAATAAAAACAAGTATAGTTATTATAATTTAACTCAGGAAGAAAACGAAGCTTTAAAGGAACTGCAAAATAAAAATATACGTTTTATAAAAGCTGATAAGGGAGGTGGTTTATTAATTATGAATGAAAGAGAATAAAAAAAAATCTATGTATAAACTGTTAAATAATAAGGACGGATATTTAGAAGTAGATATAGGAGCAGTACATAAAGTTATAGATTTGTGAACAGTTTTTGTATGAATTATTAATAAACAGTTATATAATATACTGCATTTATGAATTTATGAATATAGAAAGTCCTAAAATAGGTGTCCTATTTGGGATACCTAAATTGCACAAAAATAACCTAAATTCACCATTTTGTCCTATTGTGTCAGCGCCTAACAGTATTTGTGATGGTATTGCATTGTTATGGTACCGCATTAGGGCGGCGCGGTGTGGCAGCGGTTGTTAATGCTCGCCTCACAACAGAGGTTCTCGGTCGATTCTCGGCTGGGGTGCCTTCTGTGCCACATTCTAAAGACATGCTTCTGGAGGCGTCTCTCCCGCTGAAAACAGGATCTGTGGAACCTAGTCGGACTTTCCCGGTCAACAAATGTTAAATAAATAAATAAAAATAAATTAAATAAATTGTATTTAGATACTTTGTTTAACCCTTTGGTGCAAAATTTGAAATCATATTATCGAGATTCTTGGGATCTTCTTTTAAAATTGAGGGAATATAATGCAAGTTATGATTATAGTGAAGAAAATGTTAACATTTGAACAACTGATGTAGATTCTTTATTTACAAGTATCCCACATGATAAAGGTATAAATGCCTTAAGAACTTTTTTAGTTAACAATACTGATTTTTCATCAGACAAGATTTTTTTTTGTTGTTGTTCTTTAATGGAAGTTACATTAGAAAACAATTACTTCCTGTTTGATAGGAATATTTTAAACAAGTACAATCTGTGGCGATGGAGTCTTATGTAGCTCCTTCATTTGCAACTTTGGTTTTAGGATGGTGGGAACAAGAGATTTTAACAAAATGTTCCTATTTTAATAATATAGTTTTATACAAGCATTTTGTAGATGATTTATTATTTATAGTTAATTTAAATGCTGAGGAAACCCAAATGTTTGTAAGTGAGCTTAATGACGTTTCAGACCTATTTAAATTTACAATCAGTGGCTATGGAAGATGTATAAACTTTCTAGATGTTTGTCTAAATTGGGATGTAAGAGGTAAACAGATTGATAGCAAAATTTAAGGAAAAATGATGTTTTCTAATAATTGCTTACATTATAAGAGTGGACATCCAAAT
This sequence comes from Protopterus annectens, assembly GCF_019279795.1. Classification (NCBI taxonomy): domain Eukaryota; kingdom Metazoa; phylum Chordata; order Ceratodontiformes; family Protopteridae; genus Protopterus; species Protopterus annectens. The sequence goes on from NC_056729.1 coordinate 543,674, forward strand.
TTTATAAATAAAAACACGAGAAGACAAATTATTTGAGCATCCCATATGACCACTAAAGAGGAAGATTTTTTTTTAAAATGAGGTTATCACAATAATAGCATTATTTAAAGAAAGTGGGCATAAAGAAGAAACATTGTATAGGACAGCTATGAAAATTTATGACAAAGAAAAATGAGTTTTAAGCCTATTTTGAAAGGGATAGATGTTCATATAAGTAAGAAAGAAAATAATTTGGAGAAAGGCCCAGCATTCATTCTTGATATGTTAGTTGATTCTAATATTATTAAAACTATCATCAAAAATAATTGAAGAGCTTTACAAGGTAATCGAGATGTAGGGAAAACTATAAAACAACAACAACCAAACTTTATATATCAGAAAACAAAGAGATGTAAAGGTATACTAGAGAAACAGAGCCCTTTAACAATAGAAAAAACACACACAGATAAAGAAAACATATGTATACTTGTGGAACATGAACTATTTGTAGGTATATTATTGTTACAAAATTTGTGTTAGGTGAAAATACAGATTTTACAATTTATATTAAAGAGAGATATACTTGCCAGTCTGAAGGGTTAGTATATATTGTTCAAAAAAAGTCAGGCAGACAGGAGCTGGAAAACACAAAGCTGAGGTCGGTAATAGCGTAAAAAAGAAAATTTAATTTCCGCTTTCGTCACAACTTCATCAGAATACAAAAAGTCAAAGCACTGAAGTTCTTAAATAACAAGTCAATTAAAAAATCAATCAATTAAGTAATCAGCATAAATTATATTGTAATGCATAAAACTGTACTAAATATACAAATAAATAAACCTTAAACATTAAAAAAAGCCCTTAAATCTATGTCATCATGTTTGTTAATAATTAATTTTCCATTTTTTAAAAAACATTTGAGATTAATACTCTCATTAAGGCCAGGAAAAATATCTGCCCTTAATTTGATCTGCCACAAACATTCCCTTTGTTCAATATAGTTCTTGAAATCCCCAGCTCTATTGTCTGGTTTACATTTTTCTAATACTGAGAATAAAAATTTATTAAATGTTGTGCATGAAATAGAATGCTTGTATAAAGCATTATTATGGTCCTTGGTTTTAATGGCGTACAAATGTTCTTTAATAGTAGCCAAGGATCTAGATGTCATTCCTACATAAAATCCAGGGCAGGAAGAACAAATACTAATATAAACAACTCCAGTGGTATTACAGTCTATGAAGTCAGTAACTTGAATAATTCTATCAAAAGTAGCTACTTTGATGTATGGACCCTCTGCAATATATCTACAAATGTGACAATTATAACAACGAAACATACCTATTTTATTGTACACAATAGTAGAATTAATGTAATCATTTTTTTCTAATATATTTCTTAATGTGTTGTTTTACGAACACAAACTTAGGGTCTTTACCAACTAGTTTAAAAATATCCTTGTTTCCTTGTATAACTTTCCAATTATTCTGAATAATGTTTTGAATCCTATAATTATCTACACTCATATCAAAAGAGCAAATGATGTCATTATTTATTATGTGTTTTTACTACAGTGAAAACTGTATGTGTATCATGCAGTATAGCTGGATAATGACTTACTCTTTTGTTATAAATTTCCTCACCAGTTTTTAACAACATTTCCACATTATATCCTCTTTGTTGAAATAAATGTAATAAAATGAAATTCAGAAACCAATACATCAAGTTTAGTGGTCATCCGACAAGCTCGGATGAACTGTCCTTTTGGGATATTTTTCTTTATATGTGGAGGGTGTCCACTATTGTTATGTAAATAACCGTTGGTGAAGGTCTCTTTTCTGTGGATCTTACTGTGAAAAATATGTTCTTTTGTCCCACCAAATGTGGGTATCTAAAAAATTAACTGCTAGTCCAACTTCACCTAATGTAAACTTAATATAATCAGAAAAAGAATTAATCTTAGTAAGAAAAAAAGGAACCGTGTCCATGTTTCCTTCTATAATAAAAAACAAATCATCTATAAATCTACAGAAAAAAAGAATATTAAAGTGTTCCTTCAAAACTGAAATAAACTCCAATTCCCACCATGCCATTACAAGGTTTGCAAAGGCAGGTGCTGCTGATGACCCCATGGCTACACCACGTTTTTGTCTATAATAAGCCTTACCAAACATAAAAAAGTTATTCTCCAAAATGATTTCAATAAATCTACAAATAACATTAGTGAAGGAACTGTTAAATAATTTCTTAGTGGTTAGATAGCAACGAACAGCTTCCACCCCTTCATCATGGGGAATGCAAGAATAAAGAGAAATAACATCTACAGTTAACATAATGTGTTTGGAGTTCTCAAAATTGTGGTAGAACTGTCATGGAAAAAATATTAAGTTTTTCCAAAAAATGCCAAGAATCTTGGATAAAAGATGCATTCTCACAAATCAAAGGTCCCAAAAGGGCATCAACAATTAAAGAAATTCCTTCGGTAACAGAATGAGGGGAAGAAACAATGAGACGTAAGGGTGGATTAGAAACATTTTTATGAAGTTTTTGGGACTCCAAAAATGACACCAATTTTGGGTTTATCAATTAAACAAAAATTGTATAGTTTTAAATTAATTTCATTAGTCATTAAGGCATCATATAAATATGAATGTACCATTCCAAAGTATTTTAATATCTCATAGTAAGCTATAGGCTCATATTCATTGTCATCATTTAACATTTCTGACATAATTGCATTATATTGTTCATGCTCCATGACAACTAGGTTGGACCCTTATCGCTTTCATAAATCTAAGTTTACTCGTAAGTGTTTTTAAATTGTAAGGCTGTCCTTTCTTGAATAGTCAAGTTGTCATGGAAGTACAATTAGTTTTAAATAATTTTCAATATCTTTAATGCACAAGTCTTCAAAAGTTTTAAGTGTGTAATGAAGACTAGGACATAACAAGAAGGTTTATGAAGGCATTTGTTAAATATAGGAATGTCATGCATCAGATAAGATAGATTCAATTTTCTAGTATATTTTTTAAATCAATTATTGTTCTTCCAAAATTAGCCTTTTATGTGGAATAAAGTTAAACCCATAACTAAGTACTGCTAATTCTGACTTACTAAAATGTGTTTAGATAAATTAATAATGCCAAAACCATCACCATTAACCCCATCATTATTTAACATTCGTCCCCGGCGAATCGAGCCCAAAAAATGGCTCCTAGTCAGAATAGTGCTTTTAACATTGTCCATGTCTTGACCTTTCTTTTGTTCTTATAACTGCTAATGGGCTCATTGGTGTCAGTCTTGTTGTTGGAATTGTTGACCAAACTAGAAATAGAACGGCATTCTGAATTCCCAGTAACGGGCCTCCTGGTGCCGTTGCTATCAGCTTGTCTGTCCTCTTGTAAATCTTTAATAATGTCAGTACACGAGCCTGGTAGCAATGGCGGAAATTCAGCATTATAGTTGCTGAAAAGATTATTACTTGCAACTGTGTTAGGTACAGTAGGCTGTTTGTTTATAACCGCTTCTTTGTAACGTATTTATAGGATATCCTTGTGAAAATCACGATTCCGTGGATTGGGTAAAATTGACTGTAAGCTGTCTTATTATGGTAACAGGCAATATCCCTCTCCATTTTGGACTGTTTTCTATTAGTTACTACTTTAACATGTTCCGTTAATTCTTTAGAAAAGAAAGAATGTAAAGAATTAAAGTCATTGCTTAACATTCGCTGTTTAAGTCCAGCCTCAACTTCCTTAATGTCATTGAATATTAAAGACATTTTCTCTGTGTTGTTGTCAATTAACAGCTGTAAAAAACGGAGCCCAGCCTCGTTGAAAAAAGTGGTTAAAGAGTCAAACATGGGATGGTCAACTCCCACTCCGTTTGGGCACTTAAAAAAACGTAAGCCCTTGGGAACAATTCCTAATTCGATACATTTTATGAAATAGCAGTTTTCTAAATCTAAAGATTTGTACCTTTTTAAGAGTTTGAGTAGAAGATCCCGTTGTATGTTAGTGTAGTTATCTTCGTTTGGAGACGAATTCCGTTTGTATATGTTGAACGGATTTTCGTAGCGGTTCAATAACCCCGCACAGTTAGTAATATTTGTTCCAGCTACATTGTTAACAGTTCCTGTATTAACAGTTGCTCGTCGATCTGAGAAAGATGTACTATCCAAATGAATGACTGTCGGTAATTCTTCGCACGCCCCGATTGGGCTAGATGCTTCATTAGAACTTGCAGTGTTACTGGCCTTCGCCACAAGAAATTTCAATGAACATTGAATATCCATAAGCGTTGAAATAAGTAGGCGGTTCACTTTGTCCGTTCCACTATCAAGCTTAGATGTCGGTGTGGAATGCACCGATAGATTCATCATGGTATCATCCGCGACGTCTGCCATGGAGGACAAACAAATAAGAACACCAATAACCCAAAAACACGCCAAAAAAACTGTTCAAAAAAAGTCAGGCAGACAGGAGCTGGAAAACACAAAGCTGAGGTCGGTAATAGCGTAAAAAAGAAAATTTAATTTCCGCTTTCGTCACAACTTCATCAGAATACAAAAAGTCAAAGCACTGAAGTTCTTAAATAACAAGTCAATTAAAAAATCAATCAATTAAGTAATCAGCATAAATTATATTGTAATGCATAAAACTGTACTAAATATACAAATAAATAAACCTTAAACATTAAAAAAAGCCCTTAAATCTATGTCATCATGTTTGTTAATAATTAATTTTCCATTTTTTAAAAAACATTTGAGATTAATACTCTCATTAAGGCCAGGAAAAATATCTGCCCTTAATTTGATCTGCCACAAACATTCCCTTTGTTCAATATAGTTCTTGAAATCCCCAGCTCTATTGTCTGGTTTACATTTTTCTAATACTGAGAATAAAAATTTATTAAATGTTGTGCATGAAATAGAATGCTTGTATAAAGCATTATTATGGTCCTTGGTTTTAATGGCGTACAAATGTTCTTTAATACGAGTAGCCAAGGATCTAGATGTCATTCCTACATAAAATCCAGGGCAGGAAGAACAAATACTAATATAAACAACTCCAGTGGTATTACAAGCTCCTGTCTGCCTGACTTTTTTTGAACAGTTTTTTTGGCGTGTTTTTGGGTTATTGGTGTTCTTATTTGTTTGTCCTCCATGGCAGACGTCGCGGATGATACCATGATGAATCTATCGGTGCATTCCACACCGACATCTAAGCTTGATAGTGGAACGGACAAAGTGAACCGCCTACTTATTTCAACGCTTATGGATATTCAATGTTCATTGAAATTTCTTGTGGCGAAGGCCAGTAACACTGCAAGTTCTAATGAAGCATCTAGCCCAATCAAGAATTACCGACAGTAATTCATTTGGATAGCACATCTTTCTCTGATCGACGAGCAACAGTCAACTCAGGAACTGTTAACAATGTAGCTGAAACCAACAATGCCAACTGTGCGGGGTTATTAAACCGCCACGAGAATCCTTTCAACATATACAAACGAATTGCCTCCAAACGAAGATAACTACACTAACATACAACGGATCTTCTGCTTAAACTTTTAAAAAGGTACAAATCTTTAGATTTAGAAAACTGCTATTTTATAAAATGTATCGAATTAGGAATTGTTCCCAAGGGCTTACGTTTTTTTAAGTGCCCAAACGGAGTGGGAGTTGACCATCCCATGTTTGACTCTTTAACCACTTTTTTCAACGAGGCTGGGCTCCGTTTACAGCTGTTAATTGACAACAACACAGAGAAAATGTCTTTAATATTTAATGACATTAAGGAAGTTGAGGCTGGACTTAAACAGCGAATGTTAAGCAATGACTTTAATTCTTTACATTCTTTCTTTTCTAAAGAATTAACGGAACATGTTAAAGTAGTAACTAATAGAAAACAGTCCAAAATGGAGAGGGATATTGCCTGTTACCATAATAAGACAGCTTACAGTCAATTTTTACCCAATCCACGGAATCGTGATTTTCGCTCACAAGGATATCCTATAAATACAAGCGGTTATAAACAAACAGCCTACTGTACCTAACACAGTTGCAAGTAATAATCTTTTCAGCAACTATAATGCTGAATTTCCGCCATTGCTACCAGGCTCGTCGTGTACTGACATTATTAAAGATTTACAAGAGGACAGACAAGCTGATAGCAACGGCACCAGGAGGCCCGTTACTGGGAATTCAGAATGCCGTTCTATTTCTAGTTTGGTCAACAATTCCAACAACAAGACTGACACCAATGAGCCCATTAGCAGTTACAAGAACAAAAGAAAGGTCAAGACATGGACAATGTTAAAAGCACTATTCTGACTAGGAGCCGTACTTTTTGGGCTCGAATTCGGGGACGAATGTTAAATAATGATGGGGTTAATGGTGATGGTTTTGGCATTATTAATTTATCTAAACATTTTAGTAAGTCAGAATTAGCAGTACTTAGTTATGGGTTTAACTTTATTCCACATAAAAGGCTAATTTTGGAAGAACAATAATTGATTTAAGAAAATATACTAGAAAATTGAATCTATCTTATCTGATGCATGACATTCCTATATTTAACAAATGCCTTCATAAACCTTCTTGTTATGTCCCTAGTCTTCATTACACACTTAAAACTTTTGAAGACTTGTGCATTAAAGATATTGAAAAATTATTTAAAACTAATTCGTACTTCCATGACAACTTGACTATTCAAGAAAGGACAGCCTTACGCAATTTAAAAACACTTACGAGTAAACTTAGATTTATGAAAAGCGATAAGGGGTCCAACCTAGTTGTCATGGAGCATGAACAATATAATGCAATTATGTCAGAAATGTTAAATGATGACAATGAATATGAGCCTATAGCTTACTATGAGATATTAAAAACTTTGGAATGGTACATTCATATTTATATGATGCCTTAATGACTAATGAAATTAATTTAAAACTATACAATTTTTGTTTAATTGATAAACCCAAAATTGGTGTCATCTATGTAGTCCCTAAAACTCATAAAATTGTTTCTAATCCACCCTTACGTCTTATTGTTTCTTCCCCTCATTCTGTTACTGAAGGAATTTCTTTAATTGTGGATGCCCTTTTGGGACCTTTAATTAGTGAAAATGCATCTTTTATCCAAGATTCTTGGCATTTCTTGGAAAAACTTAATATTTTTTTCCATGACAGTTCTACCCACAATTTTGAGAACTCCAAACACATTATGTTAACTGTAGATGTTATTTCTCTTTATTCTTGCATTCCCCATGATGAAGGGGTGGAAGCTGTTCGTTGCTATCTAACTACTAAGAAATTATTTAACAGTTCCTTCACTAATGTTATTTGTAGATTTATTGAAATCATTTTGGAGAATAACTTTTTTATGTTTGGTAAGGCTTATTATAGACAAAAACGTGGTGTAGCCATGGGGTCATCAGCAGCACCTGCCTTTGCAAACCTTGTAATGGCATGGTGGGAATTGGAGTTTATTTCAGTTTTGAAGGAACACTTTAATATTCTTTTTTTCTGTAGATTTATAGATGATTTGTTTTTTATTATAGAAGGAAACATGGACACGGTTCCTTTTTTTCTTACTAAGATTAATTCTTTTTCTGATTATATTAAGTTTACATTAGGTGAAGTTGGACTAGCAGTTAATTTTTTAGATACCCACATTTGGTGGGACAAAGACGAACATATTTTTCACAGTAAGATCCACAGAAAAGAGACCTTCACCAACGGTTATTTACATAACAATAGTGGACACCCTCCACATATAAAGAAAAATATCCCAAAAGGACAGTTCATCCGAGCTTGTCGGATGACCACTAAACTTGATGTATTGGTTTCTGAATTTCATTTTATTACACATTTATTTCAACAAAGAGGATATAATGTGGAAATGTTGTTAAAAACTGGTGAGGAAATTTATAACAAAAGAGTAAGTCATTATCCAGCTATACTGCATGATACACATACAGTTTTCACTCGTAGTAAAAAACACATAATAAATAATGACATCATTTGCTCTTTTGATATGAGTGTAGATAATTATAGGATTCAAAACATTATTCAGAATAATTGGAAAGTTATACAAGGAAACAAGGATATTTTTAAACTAGTTGGTAAAGACCCTAAGTTTGTGTTCCAGAAACGAACACATTAAAAAACATATTAGAAAAAAATGATTACATTAATTCTACTATTGTGTACAATAAAATAGGTATGTTTCGTTGTTATAATTGTCACATTTGTAGATATATTGCAGAGGGTCCATACATCAAAGTAGCTACTTTTGATAGAATTATTCAAGTTACTGACTTCATAGACTGTAATACCACTGGAGTTGTTTATATTAGTATTTGTTCTTCCTGCCCTGGATTTTATGTAGGAATGACATCTAGATCCTTGGCTACTGTATTAAAGAACATTTGTACCATTAAAACCAAGGACCATAATAATGCTTTATACAAGCATTCTATTTCATGCACAACATTTAATAAATTTTTATTCTCAGTATTAGAAAAATGTAAACCAGACAATAGAGCTGGGGATTTCAAGAGCTATATTGAACAAAGGGAATGTTTGTGGCAGATCAAATTAAGGGCAGATATTTTTCCTGGCCTTAATGAGAGTATTAATCTCAAATGTTTTTTAAAAAATGGAAAATTAATTATTAACAAACATGATGACATAGATTTAAGGGCTTTTTTTAATGTTTAAGGTTTATTTATTTGTATATTTAGTACAGTTTTATGCATTACAATATAATTTATGCTGATTACTTAATTGATTGATTTTTTAATTGACTTGTTATTTAAGAACTTCAGTGCTTTGACTTTTTGTATTCTGATGAAGTTGTGACGAAAGCGGAAATTAAATTTTCTTTTTTACGCTATTACCGACCTCAGCTTTGTGTTTTCCAGCTCCTGTCTGCCTGACTTTTTTTGAACAGTTTTTTTGGCGTGTTTTTGGGTTATTGGGGTTAGTATATATTGCAGTATGTTCAGGGTGTCCCAGCTATTACATTGGTATGACTACTCTTACCTTAGAGAAACGCATAAAGGAACATTTTTACAACATAAAGGTTAAGGACAATAGTAGTGCCTTATACAAACATTCTAGAATGTGTCCCAGTTATAAAAAAAAATAGTTTTTGTTATAGAATGTATACCACATGATTTGAGAGAAGGAAGTTAAAAAAATAAGGTAGAAAAGGTTGAAGCCAAGTGGCAAGTAAAAGTATGTGCTCACTAATCTCCAGGTTTGAATGAAAACATTAACCTTAAGTGTTTTTTGAAAGATAAGAGAATAAAAATATGAGTGAAGTTTTAGAAGATTTTAGTTACAACATTAATTACAATGTCACTTTAAATATTTTAATTGGTTAATTAATTGATTAGCTAACATTGTATAAAAGTTGGGTGAAATTTTGGTGATTTTATTCTGAGGAAGTCTGTTTGACAAAAGCATAAAAAAGGTGTTTGATGCTATTTGGAGTTTGTTCTTATTGTTTCCAAGAGTCTCCAGTGGTCGTGCTGTTTTTTTGTGCTTTGGAGTATTGATATCCACTTTTGTGTGTCTTTAGTTTTAGAGTCTTTGTTTGCTATTGTATGAATCTGAGCAAGTCAATTAACCAGTCAGTGCCTCTAGAATGCCCATGAAAAGGGTCACTTTATCCAATGGTCTTACCTTTATATCAAATAGATTAAAACATAAAAAAATTTAGTTGATTCTACCGCTGGATTGAGACCAAGATGTAAGGTTAATTTCCAGTTATTATTATTATTATTATTATTGTTATTATTTATATTAAGATTTGGGAGCGCATGTCAGGGTTGCAGGTGGTTAAGAGAATAGATCATACTGCAGTGCATGGTAAGAGAACCCGGCAAGCAGCATAATAGATTTTAATATTTAAATCTATTTAGAAAATAAGTGCTAGCACCTTTTCATATGTATTATTGATGGCTATTGCAGCTTTCATCAGGACTGTCATTATGACAGAGCTGAATAACCATTTAAAAAAACAGAGAGGAAAAAAAACTAAATAAATAAGCAAACAAGTAAGTACATTAAAAAGAAGCATGCACACCACATGCCAGACTCCACTGTTTTAAAATAAATAAATTAACAAACCTTGAATTAGAGTAAACTGGTTGATAAGTCTCCTCTACAGCTGAAGGATTGCATTTTATTCCTGCATACCCTTATTTAATATTACTTAATATAACAGCCACTACTAAGTATTTGATTTTGTAGTTTTAATGAAACAGTCCATCATTGGTGACAGATTCAATTAACAGCAGATAATGCCTGCTCCAGTGTTATAAATGGATTAAACCCTGACTAGGACACAGGTGACAAGAGTCTGGTTAGTAGCCTGGGATTCAGATGGAGCTGGCAGTGCAAGATGAAATTAAAGCCTCTGTTGCTTTCTCAACTAAACAACAGGGATGGAGGGCAGCCCTGAATTACCACTTCAGTGATACCTAACAAAAATATGGATGCTACACAAATGGAGCACAGGCCTGTAGCACATATGATGTCAAAGTGCATATGCACAGAACCTTGGTGAATTTAATATGTGGAATCATACAGCATGCAGAAGGGTGGGTACTGCATCTGAGTTCTGTAGACCAACCTGCAGGACCAACAAGGTGGTCTGCTAACCATCACTTAACTCTCACCTCTTGAGAAGAGATGAGTTGAGAGGGCTAACAAGGCATTTGGGAATGGGACATGCAGCTCTTTCCCTACAAAATGAATAAGCAGAGTTCTTACAGGTAGGGGATTATCTATCAGGTGAATACAAAGATTACCTTCATGTACAGAATTATCTGTCAGGTGAGTAGAAATATTAGGCACGGGTACAAGATTATTTATGAGAAGGCTAGGAAGATGCCATACAGGTCTATCAGGTGTATATGAAGATAAGTACAGGAAGAGGATTACGTATCAGGTCAATAGGAAAATTACATACAGATAGATGATTATCAGGTGAATAAAAACATTACCTACAGGTAGAGGATTATGTATCAGGTGAATAGAAAGATTACATACAGGTAGAGGAGCTATCAGGTGAAAAGGAAGATTACATACAGGTAGAGGGTTATATATTAGGTGAACAGAAACAATACCTACAGGTAGAGGATTATCCTTCAGGTGATTAGGAAGATTATGTACAGGTAAAGGAGCTATCAGGTGAGGTCTTCAAACATAAAATTAGAAAAAAAAGAAACATGACTGTTGATGCTACAGTGTTGACGTGTACGCAAAATGTCAACAGATCATTATACAGTTCATTCAACCAACAGGTATTAGTGACTTTCACAAGTTAATGAAAGGTCCTTAATACAGACCTATGAATCATTATATGACTGAGTACTAGAATAGATTGTATGTATTAAGCAACTGTTTTTTTTTTACAATACCCTGGCTTTTTTACTATAAATGCTGTATGGAACAAGACAATTTTCATTACAAGTAATAGAGTATAAAATGAGAAATGGGAAGAAGATGTTAAAATAAAGTACTGGCATGGATATGAAATAGCAGTTGTGCTTTGATGCTTCTAATGGGATGGGTTTCAATGAAAAAGTGTATATTGTGTCAAGCTTATTGATTTGATGTAAGCCAGACATTAACTGATATTATAACTGCAGAAGACATTTAATATATTTATTGTGCTTTTTCAGAAATCTTTGTTCTGTGAATAGTAGTATTATTTTTTTTCAGTTGTTCATTATTTATGTTTTTTTTTAGAAATGTTTTATAATAAACAATTTCTTTAGGAAACATTTTATAGTCTGGGATTTCTATTTATCAATCTATCTATATCTATCTACATAAAACTTTTCCTTGACATAAAAAAAAAAAAACACGTTAAAAAAGGATTTTTTTTTGCTGGGGGGCCCAAGACCCAGTGCTATTCTGTATACCATCTCTAAGACTACACTACAGTGGGAGAGGATATATTCCTCAATCTCCATTTTACTGCAGTCTCATACTGATTGCACTGTATTAGATTTCCATTCATCTACAGAAAAATACATGGATGAAAGATGGTTTACCATGATCTATGGCTACAGAGGATTTTGTTATGGCATGTGGGTTTTGGCAGATTATGTCAGTGGACAATTATTTTGCAGTCGAACTATAATATCCTCTTTCAATGCAGTTGTGTGACTGCAGTGTTAGTATATTTACTTTTTGCGGGTGCAGGGGCAGATCCACTATATCAGGGGATATGAGGGTGAAAGCCACCATGTAAAAGCAACATTGTTGGTTATTTTAAATGATTGCAAACGTATGTACTTATTTCATTTCCAATCACATTACTTCATTGTTGTCTTTTTTAGATGAAAGTGATCACCGAAGTTTTATAAATAATTTAAGTTGATAAAATTTCATCAGCAATGCAAACAAATGCAATTATATATCTTTTTACACACACACACACACACACACACACACACACACACACACACACACACACACACACACACATATATATATATATATATATATATATATATATATATATATATATATATATATATATATATGTACTTTTCCATAAATGGGGCAGCAGTCATTGACAAACATAAAGTGTTGTACAGCCATGGCGTCATTAACCTAGTAATTTTAAGTACAAATCCAACTTTCACTTTCAGAACGATTTTCAACATATTTACTTTACCATGTTAATAATTAAAAAAAGGACCCACTAAAATGACATCCTGCACAGGGTGTTAAATGTAATTGTGCAAGAATCTAAACCATCTTCATTATTAATAGCATCGTTCCTGGGTTGACTACTTTACACTTCCTTGGTATTTGGTTTGAACATCAAGCAGATAATTATCAATGTAACAAATCACTTAATTAATAATTACTTAAGCAGTTGGTAGTTTATTACTTAAAAGCCACCTTTAGCCATGAACGGCACTCATGGAAAAAAATTCCTCCGAGGAAGTACCTTATTAAAACCACAGTAGGTAGCAGTCCAATTTTGCCTTGACCTCCCTCCCACCATTTCATCTAAATTCACAAAAGAAGATGGCTAAGGGGTGAGTTTTGCTGTCATTTCTCAGGTACACTCCAACCACTTTTGTCCTGCATCAAAGATTGTAACAATACTAATTTCATGGGATTGCATGAACTGTAATCGTACTTTCACTTACGAATGGGGTCCATTCCCGTCATGATATTACAAACCGCAAAGACTTAAGGAAATTCCAAAAAATGGGGTACATGGCTTTTACTTGTCAGATCAACTTTAGGTACTGTCATGTAAGCAGCAGCACAGTCTGTGACTTAACTGAAGGTTTTGCACAGCTTTACATGGTTGTCATGATACCTGCGATCAATGGACTCTTACCAATGTAGCAGATAGCACCCATCCCCCCCATTCTGCACTCCCCTTGCTATCAGCCTGTCATGTCCACATTCGGTAACAAATGCAGACATACCCCCAGATTTACTAAACTTCTGTGCAGGACTAACTTAGTCCTGCATGGAAGTGCCTGTTTAGGAGCAGGATGGCAGTGTGCCATGCATAATAATAAGGTGCCCTGCCCAAACTTCTAGGCTTACACGGAGCATGTACTAGTGCAGGGAGCATGTCTGAGAGCAGAGTTCTCTGAATAAACACACCCCTGCAATGTAGAACAGGAGAAAGGGGTAAGGAATGAGTGAGACCGCTCATAGGTGTCAGCGTATCCCCACCAACAGTCCCCTATGTGTACAACAGCAACAGTACATAAAAATAAAATGAAAAAACCCATTAGTTTTTTTTTAAATATCTGAGTAAAGGTAACCATAGGTGGGTGGGTGTGCTCATCGCAGGTTCCTATTGGAACATTGAAAATGCAATTGTTCGAATCACTAAAGGTCGACATTTAATGATCGAACAATTACATTTTCGAATGCTACAAAAAATATATTAAAAAAAAAAACGGTAAAGTGAAGGGTGTAGGCAGGGGGGCAAGCCCCCCTGCACCCCACACCCCCTGCTACTTAAATATACCAACTCCGAGATCGCACTACAACATCGGAAAGGGAAACCTTCCCTTTCCTGTGCTTAACTCTGTTAAAGTGCGATCTCAGAGTTGGCTTGCCCCCCTGTTCACAGCAGTTGCTTTTGTTTCTTTTATTTATTTTTTTTAATTACATTTTCGAAGTTTTAGTACTTCGATCATATGGTGTCAACCATATGGTATTCGAAGTACTGAAACTTCGATAATGTAATATGTAACCCCCATTGCTTACCTATGGTTAAAGCAGTGTAAAAGGCTGAAGAGGATAACAAGGAAGATATATGCAAACAAAGCAGCATAGCAATAGTGTAGTGAGCAGAGCATTTAGCTTACGAGCAGGCATTCCCAGTTCAACTTCCACTGCACCACTCTCCATGGCAAAGCACATTATGACCAATATTTTGGTGCAAAACCCACTAAATAACATATATTTATGAACTGAAGTACTGCAGTAAATGCACATGTGAAGTGTCACTGTCATATTGAATAAGGTAATAGTAAGCAGGTTTAAGCACAAATAAGCAGTAGTAAGCATATTTAAGCACTATTAAGTGGGCTTAAGCCCATTTGTGCAGCGGTAAGCAATGCACACACAGGTGGAGCAATATTGAAGCTAACTCTCTGTAAGAATCATTAAGCGGAGGTTAGCAGTGCTTACATCCGTGCAAACCCACTTACAACTGCTTTAAAGTGCCTTAATCACTCTGCATGCAATGGCCCATGTTCTGCCTAGCAACAAAATAAACAGCCTCTGGAAGCCTCGAACTCTATACACTACAGTCACAGCAGTTAACCACTAAGCCATCATAGCAGTACATAAAGCTGTGGTTTTAACAAAGAAATCCTCACCACAGAAAAATCAAACTGAACATGTGAAAGGAATCTATGTACAGTGTGATGTTGTATAACTTACTACATAACATAAATATGTGAACTGGAGTACTGCAGTAAGGCCAGATGTGAAGTGTTCTTGTAATAAAGGTTTGATGTCCACAGGACCCCATACAGTGTATGTACACATGAATCATGGATACTAGACACATATATAACATGTTATGAATAAAAAATCAATGCCAAAAGGAAAATATAATGCAAATTAAATATGAAGCAACTCTAAGTATTACACAGATCAGCTTAGTTGGTGTAAGCAATGTGTAGGCTGGCTAACTCAATCTGCCCAGTGGTATACCCCTTTAAGCAATGCCAACATTAGGTAAGCAGGTGTGCCCATAGCTTAACTTTTTCAAAACCGTCTAATCACGGAAAAGTGTGGAAATCGGTCATATTTAAACCCCACATGCATGAATACTTTCCCTAACTGGTTGCAGCTCCCTACTGTAGGCAGAATGGCTGGAGTTGGGGAAGGCAATCTATTTTGAGCACAGCGCTGGGGCACCCAGGAGTCCAGATTCATGGTATGGCTCCTGGTAAAACACCATGAGCAGAGACTACTGCAGGGCCAGTACCAGGGCTCTAAGTATAAAGTGGAAGCCTGGGACAGTCTCACCCATGACCTCACCAGTGCCACTGGTATCCCCCGGACTGGTGAACAGGTCAGGCATCACCATGCTGACCTGATGCAGTGGAGGGGGCATCTCTTGGAGCAGTGGATCCAAAAATCAAGGCAGATGGCTGATGCCCCAGAATTAAGTACTCATTCTACTACGTAGATAATGATTGTCTAGCTTGTGTATACTATGGATAGGTAATGGCTAAATATCACTGTATTTCCTTAACAGCTGCAGATTTGCATGCTGCGAACCAGCAAGCCCATGCTACTAGGTTGCAAAGGCTGTGTCGCGAGGCAGGTTAGTAATAATCTTGCATGTACTGTCATAACAAATAAATATAACAGTTCTAGAAAGTGTTGTACCAGTATAAACATGTATTGTGTATGGGATGTACTGAATAAATTAGACAATATGGGAGGAAGACTGTCATATAGGTTGTGTGTAAATAAATGTGTAATAACTTGTGAATAAAAGTATAACCCCTGGTGTGCTTGTGTACAATCTGCTTTCATATGTTGCTGTAGTTCTGCATTCTATAAATAGTACTGCTGTATTAAGCAGTGTTACCCACACTGTTGAACACAGATAAAATGTGTAGGAAGTTTAGTATAACAATGTTAGAAGTCCCAAGAGGTCAGTCATATTGTACAACTGAGGGAGACTTAGACAGAAAACATTGAAATGGTTTACACCAATTCCCTGATATCACAGTGTACTGTGACGTCAACTTTAACACTTTTATCACACACAGCAGGGGTTTGAATCCCGGGAGTGGTAGTAAGTTGTATGCATAATCATACACCACAACTGTACAGAGTTTGTGAGAATGTTCAGATAGAAAGATGTATGCATAATTATACCCAACTGTACAGAATTTGCTAGAATGTTCAGATAGTAAGCTGTAAGCATAATCATAACCATCAACTGTACAGACTGTGGCAGAATGTTCAGGTAGTAAGCTGTATGCATAGTCATACCCCTCAACTGTTCTGATCTGTCCAGCATGTCCAGATAAATGGCCCAAATCTGCTGCTCGGTAACCTGTTCCTCTGACAAATTAGTCTGATGATCCAAGAAATGTATGCAGCTTTTACTGACATATAACTGATAGTCAGACCTGTACACAGTCAGAGAATGTATATGAAAACAAATCTGTCATTGTAGCATCTCACTCAAAGTGTATGACAGCAATTCTCAAAATATGTCACATTAACACCTGCATCCTGTCAAGCCTTGACCAGCGTGTGTGCAATTACAGATTGTTAGGTATGTGTATAACATCAACATGGACTCTGGGAGTATGTGTAGAATTTGTCAGGTAGTGTTAAATATTTTCTCCACAGCTATACCAGGTAAGAGGTGTAGACTTTAGGTACAACACAGTTTACTTATATACTTGTCTACAAGCATGGAATCTGGGAGTATGTGTAGAAATTGTCAGGTAGTGTTAACAATGATTTTCTCAACAGCTATAACAGGTAAGAGGTGTATACTATACGTAAGACACAGTCCACGTATATACTAACCTACAAACATACCATTGTACAAAGTAAGGCCATTGGGTAGCATAATAATACATGTAAGGGACAGATCACTGCAGTCACTAAGAAAGTTATGAAAACTACAGGGATATATTAGTTGTTAATTGACCTCTCTCTCTCTCTCTCTAACCCCCACGATATGTGCAACATTAACCTAATTACACACCTCAGTGGGTACGTGTACACTCCAAACTTTTGTTGGGACATATGTCCTATTGGTTTACAAATATTCACATTTGGTTCTATGCATGTGCCATGTTACATACTCCCATATTGGTGGCCTGTTGCCATCAATGAAACCTGCATGCTGTTGTAATGGCCAGTATTGTCCCATATATGCATGTGTTCTGCTCACTCTGCAACTGTTGTAAATCTGGTGTCTTGGGTTAACGGGAATACCTATGCATGCTGTTATAATTAATCTGGAATGCTGTTGACAATTACTAACCAATATCTTTCTTAAAACTGCAACACCATAGCTCATATGGGAAGGCCGGTCCCAGTGGACCCACCTGTCTCACCTCAGCTGGCCATGGCACAGGGCACCAGCACATCTGGGGACCAGCCTGGGACCTCCTCCTCCTCCATTGGCCCTGTAACACCTTCAAGTGGAACCGCTGCAGGGGATGGGGCTCAGCCCCTTGGGAGCAGGGGTGGAGAGGTACCTGTCACCCACTGTCAGAACCAGGCCGTGGTGCATAGGGAGCTCAACAAGGATATTCAAGACCAGCTATGCCGGCTTAAGGGCCACATGGTGCAATTAGAGGGTAAGCTTGCCCCTCCTACCCAGCCCCCAGCACAGCCACCTTTGGGGTCATGAAGGTGCAGTGGTGACTGCCCATGGGTGGGGACCTCAGTCCCACTGTTCCCATTTGGGGGCCCATGGGCTTGCGACTTCCAAACACCCCTCCCCATCCCAGGTGTTTACCCACCATGTGTCATATATCGCCCCTGTATGCACCTTGTTTGTCTTGTCTGTTAACCCACCCAACCTACCTCCCCAAATATACATACTACTCCTCCCCAACATCCCACTCTCACCTGAAAAAAAAAGAAAAAGGAGAATCTTTTCCCACAAAAAAATCTTGCCCCATACATAGTTGCCCATTTTGTACACGTATCCACTGGACACATGTAATCCGTTCTAATTGGCATCACAATGAATTATTGTCCTCACCCCCACACAGGGGTTTGAGTGTCCAAATCTAACTCCAAATTCAGTGTATATGCACAGCTGTTGCTGTAGAAGAAATGGGCAGCTATGGACCTTTCCTACACCCTTCCTGCACATCCTTGGCTATTTTCCCTACTGTCTTTCCCTCTTTGTGCCCCTTTTTTCACCACTTTCCTATCAACCCCTTTTTCTTTTCTTTTAAAGAAATTAGCGTGGGGTAAGCAGGAGTAAGCTCTTTTGAGCAGCAGTAAGTGGATTTAAGCCTGTTTGTGTGGGGGAAAGCAATGTCTACACATGTTAAGCAAATTAGAAGCTAACTGGGTGTAAGAAACTGTAACCGGAAGTTAGCAGTGCTTACCTCCATGCAAACCTGTGCAATCCCACTTACAACTGCTTTAAAGTGCCTTAATCACTCTCTATCCAACGGCCTGTGTTCTGCCCAGCAACAAAATAAACAGCCTCTGTAAGGCTCAAACCTAGGACCCTGCACACCATAGACAGAGTGATTCACCACTAAGCCATGCCAGACATACATTAATTTGATGTTTTCTGAAACATAACATCCAGCCCAGTCATGCAACAGTAGAGAGAATGTATATCAACATCTAGATGTATGTGTATGTGTAAATATATTAATATCTAAACAGATAATATATATATATATATATATATATATATATATATATATATATAATATACAGAAATATATATGAACATATATACATGCAAATGCCTACATCTACACATATGTCTACACCTATATGTCTACAATATGCAAGCAAATATACATATATATCTATATAGGTATATATGGCCACACATCTGTAGATAGCAATGCTAGATTAACAAAAACAAATATTTCCACATGCACCGTTAATGGGGTTGAGATGCCCCAAACAATATACGTCTTGTACGAATATGCATACCCCCTCCACAGCCAAACACGTCCACCCTGCAATACACTACCAAGTGTTACAGATCCCATAACCAGGACCTGACATGACATGGGCACAAGATGCTAACAGTACTGCAACCCGCCTGTATGATGCCAGGCTGGTATTGGTAACATATCATGCAGTACAGTTTGGCTCCCATAGGAAATGTAAAATGTGGAAGCTATACACAGACACATATATGCAGATACAGATATATATATATATATATATATATATATATATATATATATATATATATATATATATATATATGTACACACACACACATACATATACATGTGACTACACATACACACGCAGATATATGTACAGTAAGATACATATGTGGAAAGTGCACACAATATGGAACAGCCACTATGCCTACAGTTCACACCTGAACAACTGGACACTGTATGGGCCACCCATACAAATGACAATAATTGCCTGCAACATATATCCACAGAGAGGTCATAGGAAAGTAAATCACATACAGGTTTGCAGAAATGGAAAAACTTTATTTGCGTACTATTACAGTTCTATATGCCATGTCATATAGCTGTTCAGACACTGACATCCATATAAACAGAGTAATGCAACTGTGAAACAGTTATACTAATACAGTAGTCTGGAAAGGTACACAACTGTTTCTGTCCAGGCCAAGGCCTTCAAATTGTACAATATTAAAGACAGACTGGGCCACAGGATACCAAACAATCAACAGTATAATGCATGTGTATAGTTCAGCAGCCTCTATCTTCACTCTGTACAAAATCACTAGGTGGTAAAGACTTCAGTTGACCAAATGGGATGTAACTGTTACATAACAAGGCATAGCTGACACCATCACAAGCACACTGACCAACAGAACAGTCTGTATGGCAGGAGGCAGTAGGCCTGCATTAACCCAATTTATATAAGTAATGTAAAAATAGGTGAAGTGTATGGTACTGTACATCCAGATACTTTAAGGCAGCTCACCCCTGATACCCCTACATTTTGTAACAGCCTAGGTCATTTATGGTGCATCCCCCCCCACACACACACAATAATACAGGGCCATATACCACTGTTACATACACTGGCCTCTGCTGTGTATAAGGGCACAAATGTATTGTGTAGGTGAAGCCCACACATATGGCCCTAGCCCCACCTTATGTGTGGGGGATACAACAGCAGTGAACTGATGTAAGCAATGGCAGTGTGATATACTCACAGGCCACTACAGAACTACCCCAACAGCATGTCATATGTGCAAAGCTTGGTATATAGGTGGAGGACAGAAGCTGGAACACAGGCTCATATGTGGAAAACTGTTGCCATACACTAAGCAAGTTGCTGGTGTTACAGGATAGTCTGCAACATACCCTTAGACAGGGAATTGGTGTTAGAAAAATAAATGGATATAGCCATGTACTGATATCACTCAATACACACACTGCCAGTGAAATATCTGACACAGGACCTGTGTGGTGGACAGACAAAACATGATAGGCACACCTCTGGCCACCCAGATGACAGGCCAACAGTTGAGAGCTATGCAGACAGACTGCATTCCAAGGTAAACTAGTATGTACACACACACACACCTTGTAACACCAGTACTATACAAAGAATAACACAACTCTACTCACACTCTGTCTGTAGTTCTGGAACCTCCTACAAATATGTAGCTGGCCTGAGTGTACCATTTCCCCTGGAAGAGGTATTGCTACCTGCTGTCTGTAACACTGATACTCACACACAGGAAGGATGTCCATCACACAGGAAAGGTAAAGGGACCACGCCCACATGATGTACTGATTTATAATCGGTGGTTGCCATGACAGTGGTAATTGGAAGTACTACACAGCAAGCTGCATGCAGTTAGCAATTGTAGGACACTGGTGCAGAGGCCATCACCTGGTTAAGTGCATCACCTACTAAAGCCAGGCTGCAATCTACTCAAAGCAGCTCAATCCATTCACTGGAGGGAGAGAGAGAGGGAGAGAGAGAGAGGGAGGGAGGGAGGGAGGGATAGAGTGAGAGAAAGTAAATGACACAGAAGCCAAAGTGGAAAAAAATACAGCGGAAAAAAAAATACAGCTTAGCAAACTAACAGCTGAAAATGCAGGCATTTAGGCAGATGCCATTCATAAATACATCATTCTCACAACAGGTATGTGAAGTATATGTACATGTATTAGAATGTAGTACCTGGTCCATCATAATGGGACAGATGATATGGAATGAGTTATATGTGCCATCAGGTGTTGTTGTGATGATGTTCAACTGAACAACCGCTATAGACAATATGTTTGTCCCTGTGGGTAGTGGGCCATAGCTGTTAACTGTGCAGGTCAGCACTGACAGACAAGATGTAAGCCATCATAGTGTGTGTTGTATAATGGGAAGTATGTATATGACATGGTCAATAGCTGGTGGTGGAAGTAATGCCATTATGATGGACATGTGGGAGCCACAGACCACCACTAGCAGAATACTAAGGTGAATCTGTAATGTAGCATGTCAGAATGCCATAGGTGTGTAATAGGGTTACCTGCAAACAGGTCCCACATATACCCCACTAATGTCATGCCGTGTCCATATGTGGCACGAGTCTGTGTTGCAGCAAGGCAGAGCAGTGCAGCTGTGGAGGAAGGTGTTGTGAGATTGTAGAGCTGATGTCTGAATGTACCCCACATATAGGTAGGCATATGTGTACATATGTCACATATATAATGTATAAGGATAAATGTATATCAGCATGTATGTCCAGAAATATACATATACCCATGTGTAGACATATATATGTGCACATATATATGAAATCACATATATCTACACATATATAGATATATACCTATATGCACGTCTACATATGTACAAACACACACACAAACATATATGTATGTAAAGACATGTCCCCTATACCACTACCACAGTGATGTGTGCTATGTGCGAGGCAGCAGCACACATAGCAATACACACAGATATCTAAAGCTGGCAGTGTGTGCACCATGGATGGGTATGTCACATGTTAGTCCCTTCTTAGCAGCACATTTCCCCCATCTGTGAAGTATGCAATGGGAATATGGGGAAGTATGGCAGAGACACACGTGGAGGTGGTCAAGATTGGTAGATATAGAGGACAGTCTACAGGGGTGGTATGTGACACATGTGGTGGATAAACATTGTGGATGGTGTGTGTGTGGTCTGTGATGTGGATGCCCCATGGTCTCCAATATGGGCACAGTGGGAACAAGGCTCGCACCAACTGCCACTCACAACAGCAGTCCATGTCCTGAAGGTGCCTGGTATGGAGGCTGAGCAGGAGGAACATGTTAGCTGTCTGAATGTGTACTGGGTGCCTCAGACTAATGTAACACATCCCTCATGTGTCTGTGGATCCCGGTATGGAACAGACCCTAGACCTGAGCTCAGGGGACAGGAACATGTTGGTGTGTGCCCTGAGGGGGGCCAACATCCCCTGTTTGGTTCCACCTGATGGTATTGCTGTAACAGTACATAAGGAGGCCCCAGTCTGGCACACACATATGATATGGCCAGGTATCATGGTCAGATGGGTGTGGAGAGGTGGATCAGCTGGCCAATAGAACATATACATGTTAGTGTGTCACTGTTATAGAAAATTTGTTGGTGGTAATAGTCTACACAATTCCGGTACATGTCCGACAGCATGGATAGATCTTCCCAATGACACAGAGTGTCAGATATGCAGCAATCTCAGAGCAGCCATACCACTGGCATATATGTAACCATAATGGCCCTGACAATGGCATGCAAGTGAATAGTCTGTAACAGGCCAGCAATGATAGTGTCCACACAGGGGACATGGCTGCAATCACATAGCAGAAGGTGTGGTACAATACACAATTTGTCCAAACGGTAGTTAAGTTGCAGCCATACCTAATGAGTTGTGTGGGTACAGTCTGTGGAAGCTGATATGGTGGGGGGGTGACAGAGATGTGTATTACGAACTGTGGTAATCTTGCCATATGAGTTACTCAGGCCTGCTTCCATCTTTATGTCTTTCAGGCAAGATGTCACACAGCAGGTTAGCTGTGTATTTAGTGGATGAAAATGAGGTCATCATCAGCCACCTGGTACAGCACTACCAGGTTCTCTTTGGCAGGACAGCCCATAATCAGCAGGAGCGGACCGCCCTGTGGAACGATCTAGTCCACAGGGTCAATGATGTTGGCCTGCATAACAGCAGTTATGAGCAGGTCCGGCATCATTGCAGCAACCTGCTTTGCAATGCCCATTGGTGTGCTGCCACAGTCTGAAGGGATCACCTCGCCACAAGGGGGGCCATGCCATCCATCCCCCCGACACATGTGGAGGAGCTCCTGGCCATCCTCATGGCACCTGACTATCTGGAACACCAACAACCACTGGACCCCTTTGTAGAGGTGGGTGTCACCTACACACCAGCCGAGGATGGTGCAGGCAAATCAGTAGACCACTATTGTGCAAATATCCGCAGTGGGGCAGGTAGATCATGCATGTCATAGATATATTGTGTTGCTGCATTGTAGTGATAAACAGATGTCCAGATGTGGTAGTATTGTGGAAATTTACCGTTGATGTATGGTAGTACTGCACCCAGCCTGTAGCAGTGCCACAGGTGTGGCCACTGACATTGCATCTCTCACCCTCTTATGTAGGTCCCTTCAGGATAACAACAAGGCAGCAGCCTGTAGCTGGTGAGTATGCCTTATGTAGATGCATGCCAACACAACGGATATGTAATGGTGATGGTATATTCCATCTAACATACCTACCCTACATTCATGCTGTACATATGCAAGTATTGTTGCTGTAAAATGCACAGTCTCACAGGGGTGACCATGATGGGGTATTGAAAGGGTATGTCACACACCTGCATGACAACTAACATCCTGTCATTGCAGAATGTGTCCACAGGGAGTAAAATACTGTTGGTAGACATGGCCTACAGTAGTGACATGTTCTGAAGAACACTCATATACAGTGCAGCACCAGTGTATATACCTGTAGGACAATGCCAACTGCTGCAGAAATACACTATGGCATAAGGCATTACAGTAGTCCACATTATCAGCTGGGTCTAGGCTGCAACATGTGGTGTTCAGTGTATGGGACACTGCAAGGTGACACATGTGTAGGGCTTACCTGTCATGCATCTGTATAAGAGCTGAGGGGGGGGGTCTCAGCATGACACACCAGCGCATTGCAGCAGGGATCTTAAGGATGGTAGGAATGGCTCTATCTGCATATAGTCAGGTTCAGGACCTGTGGCAGTCGTACCCTACCCACAATGCAATAGTGACAGCATTGTGTGAACACCATGGGATGTGCACATGAGTAGACCTTGCAATCATGCAGAATAGGGGGACAAGTGTAGGGTAGACTGAACATACATTGACAATTGCAGAAGGCCCATGCTGGTATACCTCTGCCATGAGCAGTGACTGCTGTAGTACACACAAGAGGTATGATAAACCGTCATGATAAGGGTGTACACACATATGCCCACATGGTGTGTATGCAATGTGGTCAGCAGCCGCACACCTAACACAATCTGTAGACACTGCATGTGAAAGTACAGGACATATGTTACATACTGGGCTTGTGTACTGCTAAGATATGAGGTGCTGTGGTCCCCTGGTAGATCACGGATGTGTGTGTAAAATCAGTAAAGGTGTGTACACCCCCCATAGCCAAAGTATGCTGTGATGGTTGTCAGTGTAAGCATTTCTTGCAGTGGTCATACATGGTCTGTTGATGTTGACAGCTGTTAATCAGACATTAGGCATTCACCAATGACAGTAGTCTGCAGATCATCCCAGGTATGTGTTGCTGAAACACATATGGGGCTGTGAGAAGTAAAGCTGCCATTACTGTCACAGTGCTACACATTCCACAATGGGTTGTACACCTGTGAGTTGTGGTACATGGCAGGGTGCAGAACAGGTACACAGCAATACTGTGTACATGGGTGCGGTGGTATCCAGGGGAATGGGCATCACCTAGTCACAGCACATGCATCACACACATGCATACTGTTGCTAGCATGGATTGACTATAGCAGAATGGCATGCTGTTCTGTACCATATATTCTGCATGTTGGCAGATGGGTAATAGTAGGACTGTGTGTACAATCATTGTGCAACCTCACCTGTATGTGTGTGTGTGTGTGTGTGTGTGTGTGTGTGTGTGTGTGTGTGTGTGTGTGTGTGTGTGTGTGTGTGTGTGCATCCTAGTGGTTAGTTTGTTTGCCTGCATGGCTACTCTGGTGAAGTAGTGGGAGGTAGATGCATGTATAATGCTTGTGTGCATGTGTGTGTTTGTGTGTGGCCATGTATGCACATGTGTGATTGTGAGTGTTCATATGGCTGTATCCCCTTTTGGGACCATGCAGTACATGGACATGGACTGCCACATTACACACCAGGAATACCTGTTATGTAATCATAGGACAGCAAATAGTATAATATGGTCTGTAACATAGAACAGGCATCCAGAGGGAAGATAGACTCCAGGTACACACTTAATATTGCAGTCAACAGAGAGTTCACCTACAACCCATGTATGCAGCTCTACAGATGCATTGGGGAAGTAATAGTCAACACCAGGGAGTGTATCCAAATATTACAGCTGTCACATGATGGGCTGACGGAGTAGCATATCTGGCATGTACTGAGCATTACATACACATGACACACCAGTGGTAGCTATTATGGCGACAACATAGTAGCCCACACATATAGGGGCCATGCACATTCTGGCCATACAGAGGGTGCATACTGAATGACAGCATTGAAGCCATGTAAATCCACTACACACAGGTCAAGCAGGTAAAGTAACAACATACCTTGTGTTGTGGCTGCTTGTGTGGGCATTTAGAGGACTCTGAGGCTAATGAGTGGTATCATGTATGTATGTTAACAAGTGTGATGGAGGATGGGATAACACATGGACATAAATGTGGGACTGTCTGTAAAGCCATGGACAGGTAGGTATTATGGAGATCTGCGTGTGTGTGTGTGTGTGTGTGTGTGTGTGTGTGTGTGTGTGTGTGTGTGTGTGTGTGTGTGTGTGTGTATACTGTTAGGCAAAGCTGTACAGGTTTTAAAGTGTGTTTATTGTTTTCTCCCACAGGTGGTGAGGTGGGTCAGGGTCCCTCCTGCATGAAATCTGATGTAGGTGTCCATACAGACACCTATGATGTTGATGATGATAATGTTGAAGCACAGGTGGGGTTGTCAGGGGCCGACACTGCGTCAGCATTTGACATCCCCCTTTTAGCCACCCTACCCCCGCACACAGTTACAGTGCCTACACACACCCCATCACCAGTGGCCATAACAGAGTGACAGCTGGCATTCAGTGACAGTGCACAGGAAACTGTGGTAACCATGCCTACTGTGCCCGGTCACAGCAAACATAGCTGGATGTCTGGCAGGCTGCCACATAGGCAGATGTCCCAGGGTCCTCATAGTAGGGCCACTGGACATCATGCCCCTGGCAGAGGTGACATAGCTGCAACCAGCAGAAGCATGTTTCAGGCTGTATTGGTGATGCAGGCACATATTGAACATTACACCAGACAGAGCCTTAGGCTGCAGAGGGTTGCTCTCACATCTGTAAGCGACAACCTCCATGAACTGTCAGGTGCCATCCGTGCTTCTACAGAGCAGGCAGATAGACAGCAAGATGAGATGATAACCCTCATCAGCCGTGGTGTGTCCATGCTTCAATGTGTTGGGGATGCGGCGACAGCCGCATGGACATGGGCCAGCAACACCAACAGCTGGCAGTCAATGTGGGCATGCTAGGATACCAAGGGGCTCCCGTAGTGGCAGTAGCAGCCCCAGCAGTATGGGGGATGTGCTGTCCACACCATACCACAGCAGGCCATGTGCATGTGGTCCTGGCCATTCCCAGGAGGGACCTGGTACCACCAGACAAATGTCATCAGCAGGTGAGAGTAGCACATCGATGCCTGTACCTGGATGTACCCATGGAACCCCTGGCAGGCACAGTCCACGTGTTCATGGATGGAGGCAGTGAACTGCACACCATGCCAGGTATGGTCTGCAGCTGTCCATAAACACCTGTGTAGGGCAGCCACATGACAGAACTGTGTGCTTGCATACCAATACACTATGCAAACACACCTAGGTCAACCTCATACCTACACACAACACATCACCTTAGCCAGCTCCTCAGAGTACACCCCTCACACACACACATGGTGTCAAATGTATGGCCCACCCTTGGTCTCTGGCAAACCAACACCACACCCTGTGCATATGATGATACCTGTGCCCCATCTCTGTCATCCATACCACTGATGCAGGGACAGGCTGATATGGTTCTGATGCACACGGTGACTGTACAACAGTGTACCACAGTCCTCCAGTGTAACATGTTGTAGGGAGTAGAGTGTGAGGCATATTTCACAGGTAGTGTAGCTGTCCATCAATGATGCTTTCTAGCTGTTAGTAACACTGCTTGGTTGTGGTCTCTAAAATTTTATGCAATTGTGTTGTTGGTATACATGTGTCAGCATGAGGATGCCCTGTGCATATGATGATACCTGTGCAGCATCCCTGTCATCCATACCATCGATGCAGGGACAGGCTGATATGGTTCTGATGCACACAGTGACTGTACAACAGTGTACCACAGTCCTGCAGTGTAACATCTAGGGAATAGAGTGTGAGGCATATTTGGCAGGTATTGCAGCCATCCAGCAATGATGCCTTCTAGCTGTTAGTAACACTGATTGGTTGTGGTCTCTAAAATGTTATCCATGTGTGTTGTAGGTGTACATGTGTCACCATGAGAATGGTCTGCAGTCATATTGCACAACGTGGTATGTCACTGTGCTGACACCATGGCAGTGACATATCTGTGGTACAGTCGAACACATTTCACAGGTTACTATACCGGGTATTGCCTGTGTCACATGGACAGGTGGCCTGCTGAGGCGTGTATACCCTGCAACCTGATGTAGACCCATCCACATACACGCACGCTGTTACTTGCCAACACTGGGACTAGACCCCTAACTAGCAATGTCGTGATACTGACGTGTGTGGCTTACATTGCACAAAAACTACCTTAACCACTCTGTATCTGACTGCCTTTGTTCTGCCCAGCACAAAAATGAACAGCCTTTGCAGGCATTGAACTCAGGACCCTTTATACTGAAGTCACAGCACTTAACCACTATGCCATGACCACTGTAGAGACAGCTGTTGTTTTACCAATATAGCTGTCAATACACATATTGAGTAGTATTGAACAATTGCCTTTACTTCATAGATTGTGTAGTCCTTGTTATTAATATGACTGTTGCATTACATATGCTATTTTATCATAATGCACACATAGCATATACATACGGTGAGATACATGTGGGAGGTTATACACAACCGTGACGTTTACACATGACAGGAATATGTTTGTATACATATCATAGGTGTATATATGTCTACATGTACATACACATGTGCACTCATACATATGTCTGTATACACATCTGTATATTGCTACATATCTATCTATATCTATATATATATATATATATATATATATATATATATATATATATATATATATATATATATAGATATATATATATATATATAGCCATGTGTACATCTCTTCACATGTACATATATATACGTGTTTATATATATATATATATATATATATATATATATATATATGTGTGTGTGTTTATAGCTATATATGTATGCACATCCTATGTGTACAGATATGCCTAGGTATGTTGGTATATATAACTATATGTGAATACATATCTATTGTGATATACCTACTACTGTCAATATATCTGTAGATATCCATACGTATATGTGCATATGTATCACTATCTGTACAGAAACTCCATGTATATGTATATCTATGTACATATACATTCCCATCTATATATATGTCGATATGCATATGTGTAAACATATATATAGATATTTGTATAATTATATGTACATATATTTTCACCATATGTCCTGGACATGGAATGTAGCCCTACCCCAGCCCCTGTAGTCCCAACTTCATAGTGCAAGGGGATGTCAGGTATGTATAGCAGGTATATTAGGAGCTACTGTCATTGGGATTGCCTTCAAAGACATGGTGTGTGTGGGAGGTCACATCTGCTTTCCACATGTGTGCCATTGGCATCTGACAGACATCCTAAGGACATTGAATTGTAGAGAGTGTGACTATCCCATAAAGTATTGCATTTTACACAGACAGGGTCAGACAGGCACACACTTGCCAAGTCTGAGATTAGAACAGCTACCTCACTACAATAAAGCAGTGCGCGCTATGGAGGTTACTGGGCTATAGTTTCCCAGAGGTGTATTTCTAGGTGGAGGACATCAGCAGCCTTGCCAATGATGAGCATTTGCATTGTAGGGAGTGTGACTACCCTAAAAGGCATTGCTCTCTACACAGACAGACACTTGCCAAGTCTAGGATTAGAACAGCTACCTAAGTAATTTATCACACTACTGCTATACACAGTTTCAGGACACGCTACAGAGATTATTGAACTACAGCCTTCACAGAGGTGTATTTCTAGGTGGATAACATCAGCAGCCTTGCCAAAGTTGAGCATTTGAATTATAGGGAGTGTGACTACCCTAAAAATCATTGCTCTCTACACACACACACACACACACACACACACACACACACACACACACACACACACACACACACACACACACACACACACACACACACACACACACACACACACACACACACACAGTTGCCATGTCTGGGATTTGACTTCCTACCTAATTATTTTATCACACTACTGCAGTATGAAGTTATGGTACGTGCCACAGAGATTACTGAGCTACAACTCTTCCAAGGGTGTATTTCACAGTGGATGACCTCAGCAGGCTTGTCATAGTAGGGCTATGGGGAGGGCAGTGTGTGTGCATGGACCATAACCCATTCATCTAGAGGTTGACACACCACATGTGGGCACACACAGCATCATATTTCACAGGTACATGTATACAGCTGCTACATAACTGCTTCTATGTACAGTCATGTTTCACAGCTGGCTTGTGCACCAATAGTCTGTAATGCTGACAGATACTGGTGGCTAGTATCTGCAGTGAGTGACATCTGAACCTCATGTGGTTCGGTCCCTTTGGCTGTGTGCTGGGTTTGACAAACCTGGATGGCTCCTTGTCACAGTCACCCTCTTCCACACATCTATGTACATCTATCTTTGGCTTATTATAGTGTGTTGTCCTTACATATATGTCTGTATTCCTATCCACTGTGTGTGCAAGGCATGCATTGTGCATACTGACAAGTGTCTGTACTAACAACTGCAACTGCCAGATATGTCTGGTCCACTGGTGTTTGCAGACATGGCCTTCATGTGTTTAAGTGTGTTAGCATGCCCAGTATGACCTTTCAGTATGTTGTTGACTGACATTGCCTTTATTTCTCTAAGTGTGTGAGCATACCCAGTATGGCCTTCTCTATTTAATGTGTGGATCATATCCAGGTAGTTTCTACTGCAGTGCTGACCTTCGTGTTGTACACCGACAGGTGGTATGCTGTTTCTGCAGGGTATCCATCAAGCATTTGGCATTGACTGTTCCTACATTTCTGCATAGGATGGGGGGAGGCTCAGCCGACTATTTCTACATTTCTACACAGGATGGGTGGCACACCTGACTGTTATTATATTACTACATAGGGGGGGCACACCTGTTTATTTCTACATTTCTACACAGGGTTGGGGGGCACACCTGACTATTAAATTCCTACATAGGGTGGGGGGCTCACCTGACTATTTCTACATTTCTTCACAGGGTTGAGGGGCAACCTGACTGTTATTTCATTACTACATAGGGTGGGGGGGGGCTCACCTGACTATTTCTACACAGGATGTGGGAGGCACACCTGACTGTTATTGCATTACTATGTAGGATGTCGGGGGCACATGTGGCACTTGTACAAATTTGCTATGACTGTACTGGTATGTCAGGTACTCCATTTAATTCCGTATTGTTAACCATCATGCTGACTAGAGGCATACCAGTGTACTACAGATCGTGGATTTGGTTGCCCTACATATTCTTGTCAGACTTCCTTCCCTTTAGAACTAACATCCCACTGCCTGCCCTGCTGTAGTCTGTGTAGGCATGGGGGGAGGTTAACCATAGCCATCATTTGGGGGGCATGGCACAGGCTCTGTTTGGGTTTGTCTAGACCTGTCCTGCTGGCTGAGACTGTTGTTGGGTATGTGAACTGCCCTGACTGGCAAGGGTGGGTCAGTTGCTCAGCACAATTCCTGCAATGGGTTTTGTCACCCTGTGTAGTACTGGCTACTGTGGTGACTCCAGTATTTGTTACAGAAGTCATGGTGCCACTATGAGTGTCTACTGTCTGCTGCCATAACATTGTCACCCAATTCCCTTGCATGCTCACATCCATACCATAGATACAGGTAACGGCACATTATACTCCATTTGGCAATTGGTAGGTTGATTGACTTACCTTGAGGGTGTTGCAGACTTGCGGATGGTGCTGGAGGGCTTCTTATGTCGGATGCACATAGTATACTCCCTATACATGGTTGAGCACAGGTAGTGTCATGTTTGGCATCCCTTTTACTGTATGTGCGAGTTAGAGAGAGGTGTAAATCCCTGGGTCCCTACTGTGTCAGTGTATGTGCTATGCATTGTCTTTTTGCCGCAGCCTTGGCATACTGGGCATACCTCCATCTGCCTCCTGGGGCAGGCTCAGGTTGTTCCACCAATGAGTTACTCTGTGCCTTTGCAGGCCTTGGCCCTATGCTGTTCCTGCTGCAGCTGTTTCCACAGGAACATATTGTGTAGCATTGCACACACCATAACAATTTGGGTACATGCAGCTGGTGACTACTGCAAGGCTCCACCGGATGTGTCCAGACACTGGAACCATGACCTAAGCATCCCAAACACACGCTCTATTATAAGTCTTGTCTGTGTGTGTGCCTCATTATGGAGTTCTTGTTCAGGTGTGTTTGCATTTCTGATGGGTGTCATCAGCCATGGCTCCAGTGTGTAACCAGCATCCCCCACTAGGTGACTGTAGGGGATGTCCCCATTGTCAAATCTCTGGTACAGCTGTGTCAGATGCCATATGTGGGAATCATCATAGCTTCCAGGGCAGCCAGCACATACATTCTTTATAATGCCCTGGGCATCACATACAACCTGGCAGTTGATGGAGGGGATGCACTCGCGGTTGATGTAGGCCCTACCCTGCTCATCGGGTGGTGCTTTGATGCTTATGTCCGTGCAGCCTATAGCACCCACTACCTCAGGGTATTCTGCTATTTGGTGGAAGTGATGCATATTGCTGGCCAACACCTCACGGTGTTGAGGAAATATACATGCTCACTGGCATGTACTGACATGGCATCCAGGAAATGGTGGAATACTCTGGATGCTGATGCCTGTGAGATCCTCATGATATCCCCAGTTGAGCTTTGGGAGGTAACTGTGGCTAGTATTCATAGACCTACACATACCTTGGTATCCACTGGGATGGATTCCCCTCAGTCAGTTTGGTGTGTCAGGTGTGACAGCACAGCTCAGCAATTTGCTGTAGGACGTCTCTGTCCACCCTATAGCGCTCAACTATCTCCAGCTCATGTAGCCCCTGGTAGGTTATCCTGGGTCTGTACACTCTTCTCCGTCTCCTCACTGTTGGTTATTCGGCAGCATTCACATCCTCACCACCCTCAGCCACTTACCCATGTCTTTCTATGTTGCCTGCTGCAGCCATTCTCATTTTGTAGGTTTGTTTGTTAAAATTTCCCCACTTGTATACACCAGTGGTGTAGAGTGTGGGAAAAAACAGAGGGGAAGGTGTTTGCTTAGTTTATAGTAATGTTCTGGGCTGGGCTGGTCTGCTGCTTGTGTAACTGGCTGATTCACATACATTTCACCTGCCAGCTAAGCTAGTTCTCCTTGATTACCTTCTTACTGCTGTTTTCCCTTCCCATTGCCTTCCTGTTTAAGCCCGTGTGTGTGCCACGCAAACAGAGTGCTCAAATGTGCACACTGCTGCTATTTCCTGGTTTAACATCTTTTTTCTTCCTGTAAAACCCAGTGTGCAGCACACACACCCTCTTAGGCTTTGTAAAGAGTACTAAGCAGGTTTAGACACACCCCCTAGCTTAGCTGTGCTAAGCTAGGAGCAAACCCGAGCCACAGGGCTCCAATCCGCTTACAGTTTGCCTGACACACACCCCAATGATGTCACCTAACTCCTAGGCTTGCACCAAGCTATGCCTACTCTTACACTGTTGGGACCTGACTCACATGCTGGGGAAAATTGGGATTCACTATCCTTCCCCTCATTTGCATAAGATTGCCTGTTAATGCATAGTTACATGTCTCAAACTGAGCCTCCCCCTTTAGCAACCACTGCTCAGTGGCCATGTTGTCTTCTGCCTGCCATTAACTTGCATGGCAGAATACTGATTTTAGTTAGAATGCTTAATTTAGGTTCATTTTGTTATTTTCCCCCCGATCCCATTTGCACGCTGCTTCCCTACGCTTAAACAGCTGAGATTGGCTAAAAAAAAATAAAAGTTGATTTCTGTATTTTTTTTCTTTTTTTGTTTGCAATGCCAATGGCCTTATACTTGGCCATTGGCATGCTTACTACATGATATGCAGCCTTTATTTGGGGTTGTCACAGCTCTATTTTGGATTTTGCAGAAATGTACTCGGTTACTAACTGAGTACATTTCTTCAGATAGCACTAGTCTTGCACGGACTGTTGCAAGCTTCTTGGATTGCAAAATCACCTCATTTGCATAGAGTTTGACTGCAAATTAGATGATTTGCATACCAGGGCTTAGTCCATGCAGAATTAGTGCAGGAGCGCTCGTGCACGCACTTGCAGGCTGTTCCTGGATCTCAGGGTTGGGAGGGTGGCCATGGCATACATATTGCCTGCTTGAGCTCCTGCACCGATCTTGAACTCCGTGCAAGCTTTTGAGAATCTGTGGGATAATCAGAGACACTTTTCAAAATATTACTTGCAAGTTTCAGAAATGAGTACAACAGAAAGAGCATTTTCTGAAGGAAAAGTAATACACAATTCTAATTAAGACTGCTGCGGCGATGTTAACAGAAATGTACCTACACACACACACACACATATATATATATATATATATATATATATATATATATATATATATATATATAGATATATATACACACTCATATAGATTAGATATAGATATTTATATACATACACACACACACACACACACATATATATATATATATATATATATATATATATATCAATATAAATAGACAGATAGATATAGATATAAATATAGATATAGATAGATATAGATATATAGATATCAATAGATATAGGTATAGATATAGATATTTAGATGGATATGTGTTTAGTTCATTCTGTCAAGCATAACATTTGTGTGACAAAATGAATGATGAATTGAAGGGTCATTTGTTTGTATGTTCAGGTAAGTGAACATTCAATTTAGTGGATGTGTGCTTTCACATAACAGGTGGGTATGTTTTATATTAAGGGTAACTGTGTGTACATGGATGTGTGTGTGTATGTGTGTATACACAACTGTTTCTGGGTTAGGGTTAGAAGTAAACAGATTTAGTATCTGTGTGAGTGTTTTTGGGTTATGATTAGGTAAGGGATAAATTTAATGATGCAGGTATTTATTGGTGTGCATGTGTGTGTGTGTGTGTGTGTGTGTGTGTGTGTGTGTGTGTGTGTGTGTGTGTGTGTGTGTGTATGTGTGTGTGTAATGTACAAGTGTGTGTATGTGTGTGTACGTTATCCTATCTTGTAATTTTTAAGATAAGATGTAGGGTTATAATTAAGGACATGTTTCACTAAAGTGATGCTGAGGGTCCACCTTAGTATTATGTGCTAACCCTAACTTTACCCCTGTACTAAACTCAAAAACAAAATATCCCAGTGAAATCCAAACATAAACAGATTGTACAACAAAATCAACAATGAAATAGCTAAACTTAAGAGTCGCAATGCCTAACAGGCTAAAAACTCTCTCATCAGGCTAAGCAAACAACTGAGAGTGCAAATTAAAACTAGCAAAGTTAATTCTGAAGTAAAGATAGCCTTCCAGGCCAAGGACAACCAGATGCCTTTCTTTAGCTATATCTGAAACCCAAAAGGTAGTACAAAACAGTGCTCAGAACTGATTGTCAATGGATCCACTTACACTGAGGTGGAAGATAGAGCGAATCTACTGGCTGACAAATTCAGGTTAAGTTTTAACTCTTTCTGTAATTCCATGAAACATGAACACTTTGACTATTTCTAGTGAACAGGTTTTAAATGTGCTGTCTAAGGCAAGGTGACCATTTTGTTACAGGACCTAAACTGGGACACTCGAGGTCCACCCCGAGAAGCCAAGTCTGCAATCCCATTCTCCCAGCCCCCATGGGATTGGAGATAGGGTCGCCATTTCTTCTCACACTGGAGACAGCAGGTTGGCCTCCCATCCTTCACCCAGCACTGTGGGGATGCCACTCTGTGAACTGCACCACCCAGGAGGCAAGAGTTCACATGCCAGGAGGCTCGAACCGATGCACATGCACATTAATCTGCACCTGGTACCATGAAGGAGAAAGACTGAGGTGTGTTGTAAAATGTACAGCAATGGGGGACTCAGGAATATCTCCCTTGTGAGTTTGAATGCCCTAGGTGCAGGCAAAGGGGAGAACCAGTGTCACAGAAGTCTGGATGAGGGACTGCCTGAGGCTTTGTGACCCAGCAGAGTTTCATGAGGCTGGGAAGATCCCCTGAGAAGTTCCAAGAGCACGTGCGACACTGCATGATTTATTTGGCAGCAGGCAGGAGATATGTAACCCTGAGAAAGATCTCTCTCTCCTGGGTAGAAGTTTAAGCCTGAGGGGGGTCCATCCCGATGGAAGTCTGGAAGGGAGAGAGAGGTGGAAAGTGATTGGGACAGGACAGTTCCCACCTGGATGAGGGGGTATGGACCATGCCCCCTCTGGAAAGGAAGTCTGGAAGGGGTAGAGATGCAGATAGTGGCAGGGCTGGGTGAGGGGGAGTCAGGCAGAGCTCCCCTAAAATGGAAGTCCTCAAGGGAGTGACTGGTGGACAGCAGCAAGTCCTGGAGATCTCCTGCCTGTGTGAAAGGGATAAGGCAGAGCCCCCCTTGATGGAAGTCCTTGAAGAAGCACCAGGGTGGGTGACAGAGGGGCCTGAAAAGCTCCTGCCAAGGTGAATGCATCCAACTTCACCCCATAACCGATGGCATCCTTGAATGATCTCAAAGTCCCCAGTGCTGCTCTGGATGGGAAAGCAGGGAGACTCTGAAGCCTTCATGAGCACGGATCTGCCCCACAGTGGCTGAGGGGAGTTCTGGAGGGGCGAACGGGATCAGAGGGAAGCTCTCCTGAGAAGGTCCAAGGGCATGAATGAAACAGCATGATTTGGCAGCCTGTAGGAGACATGGAGGTGGCGGTGTCCTGTGACATGAGAGGGCCACAGCTGGGGCAGGTCTCTTGACCAGATTGAAGGGGAGGCCTGTAGGGCTAGGCCCTGACAAAAGTCAGTAAGGGTGCACCAGGCAGATGGGTGTGGGGCCTGGAAAGCTCCTATCTGAGTGAGTGGAGTCAGGCAGAGCACCCCATGACAAAAGTCCTGGAGAGAGTGACTGACAGATGGTGGCAGAGCATGGAAGGCTCCTGCCAGGGTGAAGGCATCCGACCTTACCCCATACCCAATGACATCCCCAAGAAAATCGCAAAGTCCCCAGAGCTGGTCAGGGTGGGAAAGTAGTGGGATTGGC
The DNA here is from genome assembly GCF_019279795.1 of Protopterus annectens. Lineage (NCBI taxonomy): Eukaryota > Metazoa > Chordata > Ceratodontiformes > Protopteridae > Protopterus > Protopterus annectens. Next base: position 580,740 of record NC_056729.1, read on the forward strand.
TGCCCCAGGAAGACAGGTCCCCATTCAGACTGAGTGGTCTAAACTGTGACATTTCTGTGTCACAAAGACAATGTTCAGGATTCCAGGACAGAGACTTCCAAACCAGGACTGTCCTGGAAAAACTGGGACTGTTGGTCACCTTGGTTAAGGCTAAGAACACCACATCAATGGGCCACCATAATATTTTAGGATGCCTCTTAAATATTCTGAAGAATGACCTATTTGGACCTCTGGAGCCACAATTTAACCATAACATCCACACAGTCCTTGTGCCATATGAATGGAGGACTGCAATGCTCATCCCTCTGTACAAGGGCAGTCCATCAATGGAGCCTGGGAACTAGAGACCCTATGTCTGACTAGTCTTATATGGAAAGGCATGGAATTATCATGGATATGCTTAATAATGACACAGGAAGCCTTCAGACACTGGATCCAGCCCAGTTTGGCTTTGTAAAAGGCAGATCGTGCCTAATCAACCTGATGGACTTCTTTGAAAAAGTCACCAAGGCATTGGATGACAGCAAAATGGTGAATATTGCCTTCCTTGACTTGGCTAAGTTATTTGACACAATACTCCACTTGCGCATTGCAAACAGACTCAAGGAATTAGACATTACTGGATAGCCATCTGGCTTTGAAATAAAGCCCAGGAAGTTAGGATAGAGGAGGCTACCTCCACAAAGAGGCTAGTCACTAGCAGAGCCTCTCAGTGCTCTATGCTAGGCTAGCTCTTTTTTGGAATTTACTTCTTGGAAGTCAAAGCCAATGCCAATGGCTTCTGGTAGACCAAGTTTGCAGATGACTGTAAACTAAGAGCAGCCATAATCCTCTGAGGATACTAACATCCTACAGGAAGGATACAAACAAATGACTAATGTCAAAGCCATCACATAAAATTTGAAACCAAATTAGCTCCTTTTGGAAGATGACCACCCTAGAAAATTACCTCACTGATAACAAGCCCCTAGGAATGGACTACCTATCCAGGGATATGGTGACATATGTAGATAGTAACCTCACTTTCGACCAACATGTCTCAAGGTAGAAAGGAAGCCAGTCTATGTTGCTCATGCATTTGCATGGCTTCTAGGTCCAAGTTGGTTATTGTTTCTCTGCATTCAGTCCTCATCAGACCCATCATTAAGTACAATGCCCCCTTTGGTATATACCTGTCCAAACACATGCAACAAGTGAAAAATCCACAGAGGCTCCTCATAAAATGAATACAGGGTGTAAACAACATGTCCTATGCTGTCAACTTAATGCTCTATTTCTACTATGGATTTGAACCTTGATTGTGTCAGAAACAGAATATGTTGGAGAGACAGGTGTGTGTCTCTGAAAATTATCCTCCTCTGGAATTGGCTTTCAATCCATGTGAAGCAAAGTTCTTCTCTAACCCTATTCAAGTGTCAACTAGACCTGTGGATGAGCAATCAGCAATTCACTCCAAGTCTAGTTAAAATATAGATGAAGTCTATAAATCATACCCTGGCTTGAATATACCCCTTAAAATAATCTCTAATGCTGTAAAAAAACATGTAGGATAGATTTAGGTGGCATGGCAAAGCTTATAAAGACCCCCAATTTTCATTAGCCTAGTATATACCTATCAGCCTATGAACTTATGTAGTCCACTATAATTAGCTGGATTTATTATTCATCATTTGCTGTAATTTCACCTCTCATGAAACATTTGTGTACAAGACAGGCAACATGTAGATGTGACAAGAGTTCTTCATGCTTGCCAATATAATTGTGGACTTTTTAATTATTTCATCTTCTTTATACATACGTTTCCTACTGCAGAGAACAAATTCAACCTGACTTTTTTTTACTTAACAGAAGATCCACAGTGTACAGATCCCAGGAACCACTATGCATGGCACAAACATCCAAAGCACAGACACACACAATCACAAGTGAAACACAAAATTTATTGCAAAACAAAAAAAAAAAAACAAAGAAATGGATCTGCTTTTAACCACAAGCCTCCTCGGCATACCACAAAAATCTCATGATCAGCTTAAATACATTATGCATCACATGTTTAATTTTAAATAATTACATGGTTACACAACTGTATAACAAAAGAATTTATATATAAAAATGAATATAATATATCATCAGCCCAATGTGAAATACAAATAAAATAGGCAGAGTCGTGCTTAATATGTGTTGTTTAAACCTGGTGGAAACAAACAACCAAGCAGAATGATCCATCTTTTTTCTCTGGTGTTAAGCAACATAAGCATCTCATTTGGGTGCAATACCACTGTAACACCAGGTTTATCTGCTATCCCATATCCGTAGAATGATACTTTGCAACAAGTTTCTTATTGTCCTGAGAGCTCACATCCTCCCTGGTGACACACTATCTATCCCTTTATCATATGTGATCATATATAATGTGAAAAAGGAACATGTCCTCAGATTTCTGTCATCAGCCATTTGTTCTTCCAGATAGTATAGAACCATATCAGGATAATGTAGAAAGATAGCCCTTCTTCTCCAAAGCCAGTTTCAATACAGGAGGATGATATAGCTGAATCAGGAACCTCACATCTTATACTTTTTTATCATAAGAAGCAAAAACGTCTTCTGTCACTACAGTTTTGCTGAGAATCACGGGTTTATTCTCATTTGAAATGTGTTTACTATTAGCCCCTGTCAGACAAGTAAGGCAGGAGGGGCATTGCTTTCTTTTTCCTGCATTTGGAGGATTACCCTATGAAATGTCAAGGGTTATTATTTTGAAAACAATATCGGCCTCATTTCAGTATGAAAATTCTACATATGTGTTCAATAATAACATTGTCTAATCTTTCCAAACAGCAATCATACAAGATACACTAGGCCTATATAGCCAATCCCTCTAGTATATGCATGATGCATGTAGGTGCAGGAAGCATAGCTTAAAACAGTACTCGACTGGGTTCCCAACATCTCTTATTTTAGCTAATCTATTTACCTGCCATTCTTGAGAAGGCACATGGTGATAGTACACACTGGTAAGAATTTCATGATAGCCGATGACAGACTTGAGTTGCCATTTACACTCTCCATGTATTTATTAGGACAGACTCCTGTTAACCAGCTCATTTAGCACATAAAAGCATATAAAAATGTTGGGTATTCATTTAAGAACCAGCTGCATAGAGCTTAACTCCTGCATCATATCCAGTTTGCTTTTATTCAGTACCTGGCACATAAGAAGCATTCTGCATGTTAGAACCACAGAACTTATGGCTGGTGTCTGGTACTTAATTATACTCTTGTTTTCTTCATGATATCATTTTTCATAAAATTTGTCCTTTTCTGGAATGGCTGATTACTATAATATGACTATTTTTAAATCTTCCCTGGGATTCAGCAAGCAGCCGTGCAGGAATAAGTTACTCCTGCATGGCAGGGACAGTTCCTGTTCAACATGGCAGTGTGCCATGCATATGTATGAAGGCACGCAGCCATGCTGTAAAACGGACATGGTTCTATGTATGAGCACAGAGGGTGTGTCTGAGAGCAGAGCTCTCACAATATACATGCCCCATGCACTCCAGAATGGCCTTTCGACAATTTAAAATGAGAGTGGATGCTCGTAACACCCCCAACCCGTCAGGATAACAAATCTGGTCAAACCCATAAGGGACAATCATCCCTACCAAGACAAATGTTAGAATAACAGATGTAGCATAAGGACATAGCACACACCTCCCAACCTATCAGAGTGAGGAATGTGGACAAAGCCAAAAGGGACAATCGTCCCGCAAAGCAGAAAGTTGATAGAATAACAGGTTCAGCATTAGCATGGATATTCTGAAGGGTACAAATAAAATAAAAACGAAAAACAGCAAACCAGTCTTCCACAAACGCAAATAAATTTAATGTTGAACAAAGCTTTCAGACCAGATAATCCTTCATCAATGTTACACTGATGAAGGACTATCTGGTCTGAAAGCTTTGTTCAACATTAAATGTATTTGCGTTTGTGGAAGACTGGTCTGCTGTTTTTCATTTTGGACTTTTTACCATTCTGCACTTTACCAACGTGCTTGCCTTGGACTTGTTCTACAAATAAAATAACACAACTAAACATGAAATAAAGTTTAAGCATAGCTACGCGGGTGTGCCCATTGCTTAGCTACACTTAGTCTAGCTTAAACAGCACAAGAAGTTAAATAGCAAGGGACATCCAGCCTAAACAGTATGCAACAGTGTAGTGGGTAGAGCATGCGCTTTGCAAACAGCCATTCCCGGTTCCATCCCCACTGTAACCAATTTGCATTTTACATGTGAAAGGAGATACACATTTTTTTTTATAATTAGCTACTAAATAACATATATTTGTTAACCAGAGTATTGTAGTAGGTCCAGATGTGAGATGTCAGTTTAATAAAGTTGAGAAAACCCCATATAAACACAAGTGCCCCATACAATATAGTCACACATGAATAAATGTAATGAAAGCACATTGGGGGATGTCAGGGGCAGTAAACACATTTATAATATGTAATGAATGATGAATCAATCCCATACAGCAGATAGTCTATAAAATAAAAACTAAGCAATGCTAAGCATTGCACGGCTCTGCTCACCAGGTGTAAGCATTGTGTAAATATGACTGCTAAGCAACGAGTAGCCCAGCAAAGTGGATTTGTCCATTGGTAAGCAGTGCTGAACCTGCCCCTTTAAGCACTGCCAACCTTAACTAAGCAGGTTTGCCATTAGCTTAGTTTAGCTCAGCATATTCAAAACTATTCAATCATGGCAAAGGGTGGGAAATTGGCCATTATTAAACACCACAGATGGGAATAAAACTCATAACTGGTTGCAGCTTCCCAGTGTAGGCAGTATGGCAGGAGCTGGTGTGGGCATGTGCTTCCATGCGCAGCACTGGGACTTACAGGAGTCCAAGGTCATGGTAGGACTCCTGGTACAAAACCATGATGAGAGACTGCTGCAGGGCCAGTACCAAGGCTCCCAATATAAAGTGGAAGCCTGTGACCATTTCGCCTGTGATCTCAACAGTGCCACTAGTATCCCTAGAACTGGTCAGCAGGTCCAGCACCACTATGCCAACTTGAAGTGGAGAAAGAGGGAGGTCTTGGACAAATGGGTCCAAGAAGCAAGGCAGAGGGGTGATGTCCCAGCAGTGTCTAAGTAGTCATACCAATAACTTTTTACTAATGTCCAGCCTGTGTATATGATGGATAGGTATGCCTAAATATTTCTCTATTTCCCTTACAGCTGCAGCTGAGTGTGCTGTGAATCAGGAAGCCCATGCTACTAAGTTGCAAAGGCTACATCGCAAGGCTGGTGAGTAACAATCCTGCTTGTAGTAGTCATACCAAATAAATATAAAGTAGTAGAACGTCACCTGGCAGTATAAAAACCGTGTATGGGTTGTAGTGAATAAACCAGACAATATGACAGTAATAGTCCCATATAGGTCATATTTGAATAAAACTGTAACTGCCTGGCAGCAAAGTTCTAAATCCTGCACTGGTTGTGTTTTCTCTGGTACTATATGGCATTTATTGTTGCAGTCGCTGAATAGTAATGTTGTGTTATCCACTGTTACCCACACTGTGCTACATAAAAAAAGTCTAGGAATGCCGGTATAAGAATGTTGTAAGATCAGATTGTACAACTAAGAGGGACTTTAGACAGAAAATACTGAAGAGATAGACAGCAATATCCAAATAGAGCACTCTGATGAAACTTAAACTGTTGTATTTTTAGCAGACACAACCATGTTTCGAATCCTGGGAGTGGTAGTAAGCTGAATGCATAATCATACCTCTCAACTCTACAGATTTTGCAGAATGTCCAGATAATTGGCTCATATTTTCTGCCTGTGCCTCTGTCCCCCTGGCAAATCAGTGGGATGATCTCAGAATTGCAGTCACTAAATAATGACATACAGTTGATTTTCAGACCTCAAAACCTTCAGAAAATGTATATTAAAACAAATCCTGTTACTCTAGTAACTGTTCAAGTTTATGAGAGCAATATTCAAAATATGTCCTTATTTGTACATTCATGTTGTCAAGTTTTGTCCAGAGTGTGTGCATTAAGAGATTGAGAGGTATGTGCACAATATTAACTCGTAATCTGGGAATATGTGCAGAAACAGTCAGGTACTGTTAACAAACATTCCCTCCACAGGTCTACTAAGTAAGAGATGTAGAATTTAGCTATAAGACAGTTGAAGTATACACTATGTACAAACATATCACTGCCCAAACCAAGGCCATAGGGTATTGTAATAATATCTGTAGAGTAGTGATTAGAGCAATGATCATTAAAGTTGTGAGTACTGCAAGGATATATAAGTTGTTAATTGACATCTTTCTCTACCCCCCACCATATCTGCAACAATAATCTAAACACACAAATCAATGGGCATGTTTACACCAAACCTCCTGTTGGGACATATGTCCTATTGTTCAAAAAATAATGAAATGCGTTTCTATTAATGTTCCATGTTGAAATACTATCATTGGTGGCCTGTTGCTATCTATGTAACCTGTATGCCATTGTAATGGCCACTGTGGTTCCATATATGCATGTCTTCAGTTTGCTATGCACCTGTTCCAAATCTGGTGGTTTTGGGTTAATGGGAATATCTATGCATGCTGTTATAACTAATCCTGGATTGTGTTGACTATTACTAACCCACATATGTTCTAAACCTGCAACACCATAACAAGTTTGGGAAGGCTGGTCCCAGTGGACTCACCTCTCCCACCTCATCTGGGCATGGCACCAGGCCCCAGCATGTCTGGACCCACCCCAGGACGTCCTCGTTCACTGGTCCTGCATCACCTTTGGGTGGAACTGCCTCAGGGGATGTGGCTCGACCCCCCCTGGGAGTGGGCATGGACAGGATCCTCTCACCCGAAGTCAGGTCTGGGGATTGGTGCATAGTGAGCTCCGAAGGGAGTTTGGAATCTGCTACACCAGCTTGAGGGCCACATGGCTATTTAGATGGTCAGCCTGCTCCTTCTGCTCAGTCCCCAGCAAAGCCACCTTTGGGGCCGTGAAGTTGCAATGGTGACTGCCAATGGGTGGGGACCTCAGTTCCATTGTTTCCATTTGGGGGCTCATTGGCTTCAGATTTCCAAACACCCCTCCCCGTCCAAGGTATTTACCCCCCACATGTGTCATATACTGCCCCTGTATGCTGTCTTGTCTGTCTTGACTGTCTTCCTACCCAACCTACCTCCCCAAATATACCTGTTATCCTTCCACAACATCCCACTCTCACCTTAAAAAAAAGGGCAATCTGTTCCCCAAAAAAATATTGCCCCATACACTGCTGTCCATTTCACACACATGTCCACTGAACAGATATAATCTGGTCTAATTGGCTTTACAACACATTATTGTTGTCTTCACCCCTCTCTTTGGGGTTTGACTGTCCAAATCTACCTCCAAATTCAGTATATATGTACAACTTTTGCTGTAGAAGAAATGGACAGCTATGGACCTTCCCGACACCCGTCCTGCTCATACCTAGCTACTTTCCCTATTGTCTTTCCCTCTTTGTGCCCCCTTTTGCACAAGTTTCCTATCACCCGCTATTTTTTCTTTTAAAGAAATTAGCACATGGGTAAGCAGGATTAAGCACTTTTAAGCAGTAGTAAGCGGGTTTAAGCCTGTTTGCTTAGCACTAAGCAGTGTCTACACAGATTAAGCACTTTCAGGCTGTCTGTAAGCATATTTAACCGAAAGTTAGCATTGTGTACTGCCACGCAAACTCGTGTAAACCCACTTACAACTGTTTAAAAGTTCCTTAATGACTCTGTATCCAACCGCCCTTGTTCTGCCTGGAAGCAAAATAATCAGCCCTTGCAAGTCTCGAATGCAGTACTCTGCACACCGTTGACACAGCAAGTTACCACTAAGCCATTTCAGCTGTGATAAACTGTGATATTTTTTCAAACATATCATGCAGCACAGTCATTCAACATTAGGGAAAATGTATTTATATATGTAGATGTATATATATATATATATATATATATATATATATATATATATATATATATGTAGACATATATATATATATATATATATATATATATATATATATATATATATATACATATATGTATGTATTGCATTTGGACATCGAATCCACACTCTGAACCTCTCACTGCAAAACATCTGAACAAAGGCACTGTTAATGGGGTGAAGGGGCAAAATAGGGATCTCTTGTAATTATTGCCATTATCCCTTACTCCACAGCTGAACTGATTTGCCTTGCAACAAAATAGCCATCAATTACAATTCCTGAACCCAGGACTCTGCACAACATAGGCATAACAAGTTACCCGTAAGCCATCTCAGCTATAAGATGTTGGGATGATTTCTCTAAAATATGCAGAATAGTTAGTGTAGCATAGGGAATGTACAATGTGGAATCACTAAACGTTCTAATGACACATATACACAGAGATATACACACATGTATATATATATATATATATATATATATATATATATATATATATATATATATATAGATAGATATGTACACACACACACACACACACACACACACACACACACACACACACACACACACACACACACACACACACATAGCAATTATTCCTACAGTTGCCACCTTTTCAAATGGCCAGTGTCTGATTCTTTCCTACAAATGGGAATTATTGCATGAAACATATACCCACACACAATGCAAAGCACAGGACATCACACACAGTCTGCATACATAGAAATGTTTATTTGTTTACTATTTCAGTTGTTTAGGCCATTTCTTATAGCATTTGGGTGATTGAAATACATAATAAATGATTAATGCAACTCTCAAACAAAACATATGATACAGTATTCTGCAAAACATAACATACTTTTCTGTCTAGGCTAAAGCCTTCAAGTAGTACATCAGTAAAAAGCACACTTGCCTTGAAGATACGAATCAATCAACACTTAATTACAGATGTAGTTCAACAGCCTCCAATTACACTCTGGACTCAACCCCTAGGGGGAAAAGTATTAGTTGTCACAATTTAAATGTATCTGTTACATAACAATGCTTAACTTAAAACATCACTATCACACTGACAGAACTGTGTGTAAGACATTAAGCACTAGCCCACCACTGTTCCCATGGTGAAATGTATGAAATGTAAAGCCATATACCGTAATGTTTCTTATTACTGATATCCTTCACATGTTGTAACAGCCTAGGTTAAAAACATTTAATACCCCTCCCCCATAAAATGTCTTACAAGGGCATATAACAATGTTCTCCATACACTGACCTCATGACTGTACAGGGTCACACATGTTTTGACCAGCTATAGCTCTCATATATATGGACCCTACGCCACAATTTGTGTGGGAGTCCACAACATCACCGCAATGACAGCAGGAATATCAGCACTAAATAATGATAGACTATACCTATCAACCTCTTACTGCATGACATCTGGACAAAGCCTGGTATATAGTTAGAGGACAGAGGCAGAAACACAGGGCCATATTCGAAATATTGCTGTTATTCACTGTGAAAGTTGCTAATGTTACAGGATTGGTTGCAACATACCCTAGCTCAAGAATATGAAGCTAGAAACAGAAATATACGTTGCCATGTACTGATAGCAACCAACAAATAGAATGCCACTGATATGTCAGGGACAAGACCTGTGTGGGGAACAGACAAAACATAACAGTCAATTTTCTGGCCATCATGTGGATAGGCCCACAGTTGAGAGCTATGCAGACAGACGGCATTCTATGCAAAACTAGCATGTACACACAAACCCTGTAAAACTAGCAGTATTCAATGCATATAACAGCAATACTCACACAGTGTCCCTACGTCTGGAACCTTATACAAACTTGTAGTTGGCCTGTTTCCACAAGTCCTGTTGCAAGAGGTATTGCTACCTGTTGTCTGTAACACCGCTGCCCACACACAGGAAGGGTGTCTTCCATACAAGAAAGGTAAGGGGACAATGCCCACACGATGCAGTAATTTATAGTAATGAGTTGCTATTACATTGTCTATTGGAAGAATTACACAGTTGCCTGCATGCAATTAGCAAGTGGGGAATACCAATTGGTGCAGAGGCCATCACCTGATTATGAGCATCAGCTACAAAAGCCAAGCTGCAAAGTATTCAAACCAGCTTGATCCCTGTAGTGGAGAGAGAGACACAGAGAGAATATATATATATATATATATATATATATATATATATATATATATATATATATATATATACACATATATATATACACATATACACATACATAAAGAAAAACAAAAATAATACTAAAAATAAAACAATAATACTAAATAAAAAAACAAGGAAGACATAAACTGGAACACAGAGGAGAACATAATAATAATACAGGTATGTGAAACATGTCAGCATGTAATCAAAAGTAGTACTTGGTCTGTAAAAATGGCATAGATGATTTTGAAAGATTTATATGTGCCATTAAGACTTGCTGTAATGATGTCCTGCTGAACAACTGCTATGGACATAGCATATGGCCCTGTGTGTAGTGGGCCATACCTCTCAACTGTGCAGAACTGTACAGAATGTCAAGATGTAAGCCATCATAGTGTTTGTTCTGTTCCTCCAAACATCTATATTAGTCTGGCAAATAGCTGAAGGTGAAAGTAATGAAATCATGACAGACACATGAGTTTCAGACCCCCACCACCTGCAGAACAGTCATGGTAATGTGAAATGTATCATGCACAAACTTCATAGGTTTATAATAGGCATATCTATGATCTGTCCCTATATATCCCCCCATAATGTTAGGCTTTGTCCACATGTGATGCTCTATTTTGCTGTAAGGCAGAGCAGAGTCAGCTGTGGAGGAAGGAGGTTGAGAGTGTGGATCTGATGTCCAAATGCACTCTATATACATATATATATATATATATATATATATATATATATATATATATATATATATATATAACTACATATACACACACACACACACACACATATACACACACACACACACACACACACACACACACACACACACACACACATATATGTGTGTGTATACACATATATATACATATATATATATATATATATATATATATATATATATATATATATATATACACATAAATACGTTTTCCCTACTGTTGAATGACTGTGCTGCATGATATGTTTGAGAAAACATCACACACATCTACAACTCAGATGGCTTAGTAGTAAATTGCTGTGGCTTGGGTGTGCAGGCTCATGGGATACTTGCAAGAGCTGATTATTTTGTTGTAGAACAGAACAAGGACTGTTGGGTACAGAGTGATTAAGGCACTTTTCAGCAGTTGTAAGTGGGTACAAAATGGACAGTTATGTATGGTGTGAAATTCTTTTGGGAAAAGATTGCCCTTTTTTCAGGTGAGATTGGGGTGTTGGGGAAGGATAGTAGGTATATTTGGGGAGGTAGGTTGTGTCAGAAGACAGACAAGACAACATACAGGAGTGGTATATGTCACATGTGGGGGTAAACACTTTGGACGGGGAGGTGTGTTTTGAAATGGGAAACCCATGAGACCCCAAATGGAAACAGTGGGACTGAGGTCTTCAACCATGGGCAGTCACCACTGCAGCTTCACAGCCCTGAAGGTGGTTGTGCTGGGGGGAGAGCAGGAGTGGCAGGCTGACCCTCTAATTGGGTCATGCAGCCCTCCAGCTGGTGGAACAGATTTCCCAATTCTCTGCAGAGCTCCCTAAACACCAGACCCCAGACTTGACTTCAGATGACAGGATCCTGTCCGTGCCCGGGGGGATGAGCCCCATCCACTGATGCAGTTTCACCTGAAGGTGGTGCAGGACCAACGGACGAGGAGGTCCTGGGGTGGGTCCCAGATGTGCTGGAGCCTGGTGCCATGGCCAGATGAGGTGGGAGAGGTGGGTCCGCTGGGAACGGCCTTCCCAAACATGCTATGGTGTTGCAGTTTCAGAACATATGTGGGTTAGTAATAGTCAGCACAATCCAGGATTAGCTATAATAGCATGTATTGATATTTCTGTCAACTAAAAACACCAGATTTGGAAGAGTTGCATAGAAAACAGAACACATGCATATATGGAATCACAGTGGCTATTACAACTACATGCAGATTACATTGATAGCAACAGGCCACCAATGATAGTGTTTCAATATGGATCATAAATAGAAACACATTTCAATATTTGTTGAACAATTAGATATATGTCCCAACAGTAGGTTTGGTGTAAATATACCCATCGATTTGTGTATTTAGATTATTGTTGCAGATATGGTGTGGGGAGAGAGAGATGTCAATTAACAACTTTTATATCCTTGCAGTATGAGGTCCCCTGACCTTTTTTCCTGTTTATGTCTTCCAGGTACAATGCCCCAGGAATGGCTCCCTGCATATACCCCCCAGGAAAATGATGTCATTATAAACTTCATCATACTACATCATGGAACCCTATTTGGCCGCAGGGACCATGATCTGCAGGAGAGTACCGCTCTGTGGAATGAGCTCGTCCACAGGGTAAATGATGTCGGCCTGCATAAAGTACAGTTGTGTACACTTACCATAAATGTAGATGTTCGAGTGTATTCACTGTTGTAGTCATCACATTTGGGTTATCTGCCTGCATGTAGCCATCAGTCTGCTGAATACCAGAGTCTTGGGATTTCTGAGTCAGATGCTGTCGCTTCTTCCATGACGTCTGGTCGTCAGGGGTATAAAACATGCAGCCGACGCCATTACATCAGTTTTTCTTTCCCCAGATGTCAGGTGCCCCACAAAATAGGAAGCAATTACATGGTATGGAACACCCCCAGCAAAAATCAAATATACATGATATAAGAAATGCCAAACAACAAAGATAGGTAGAAGTAAAGATAAGTCAGGGGGCTGGAGGGAGGGTAATTAGGACTGTAACAATGAATACACTCCAACATCTGGTTCTAGTTCACATTGTCATAAGCCGACAATATTGAATACGATATTGTCGGCACGACAATGTCGAAAGTCTAGAACACCGTGCAGGTAAATGGAAATCTATGTTAGGGGGAGATTTCCATTTACCTCAATGTAGTGCGGTCTTAGGAGTTTGTACATTTTAGTAGGGGGGTGTGGGGGTTATAGGGGGGCGTCCCCCCTGCCTACGCTAGTTCGTTTTTTTTTTTTTGTAGTGATTGATTTTTTTTTTTTAGGTTATTCAAAATTTTACTTCTTCGATCAATAAAGTTCGACCTTTATTGATTGGATGTAGTAAAATGTCGATAATGTGATATAGACACGAACATCTACATTTATGGTAAGAGTACACAGCTGTACTATGTTTTTTGCGTTTCACTTTTGCACTCATTACATTTGGGTTGATTACCACAGCTTGTCAATATATTTATAGGATTGTAAAACTGAAAACCTTGTCTACTTTGCTTTTTGTCAAAAATGCCATATATAATATGTGGGAAAAACCAATAGATGTCTCAAAGATAGAATTTTAGAACATAATAGAGACATCAGGAATAAAAAATAAACAAATGCTTTGGCAACCCATGTCCTACAGACAGATCACTTACATGTTTTAAATTTATGGTGTTACAAATTACTGATAAATCTATTAGAGGAGGTGATTTAGAAAATCGGACTGAAGCTGCAGAACAAAGGTAGATTCTCCTGCTATGTTCAGAGAAATCCCCTGGCCATAACAATATGCCCTTATTAAAACCATTTCTAAAAGCACACCTGCTTAAACATAAATGGTAATGTATTATTTTTATTTATATGTACATATGTTTATACATTTACACTTTTTACATATATTTTTTTAAATATTTTTTTTATATATGCAGTCTTTATCAACATTGCTATCTATGAATGTTTTTAATTACATTTTATTATTCTTGTTAGGTCATTTTATTGTCTACATCTAGGATTTATGAAATGTTTGTTCATTTTTGAGTGTTCCTCTTTAAAAATTAAACATCATTTACTGCAGCTGATAATGATTCTGCTGTTATTTAAAGGTGTTTGTAGAGTGATTCAAACTGTCTGATGAAGCGACCTGTGAGTCCTGAAAGTGCTAACCTTTTTGTTTTTACTTTATATACTTTTAATTAAAGTTTCTGCCTTGTAAGTCACTGTGCAGTTTATCATTTCTTCATTTGCTGCTTTTACTGCACTAGACTTCACTCTATCCATTTTTTAGTCTATATATTCTTCTTGTATTCGGAGAAAAGGGGCATGGCAGAAACTGGTGAAATGGAAACTACATTTCGACAATATCTGGGAGATGTAAGAGCTACAGACTATGAACTATTGAATCATATACTTAATATCACAGAGAATCCGCTGTTTAATATAAGCAATATGGATGAAGACAATAGTATGGAGAAAGGTCCACAACTCTATGAGTTTCTAAAAAACTATAAAGAACTGGAAAATAAACTCTATAGATACAAGCAACTGCAATAGAAGCATCTGCACCTACAGGCTTGTTTGCAATACAATGTTATCCCAAGAGGACTAAGGGTACTCAACATGCCAAGCTATGGCAATGACTACCTGGAGTTGTTAAGGAGATGGCAAGAACTAAACTTGCAATTTAGTGTTCAGTGCATCAACTTACTTTTTAATTTCTTTCTTCCTATGGAGAATGACTTCAAAAATGAGATTCTTTTGTGTCAAAATACCATTTGCAGTTCCTATACACTGGATATAATTCAAGATAAATTAGATTTATTACAGGACAATATCATTTCTTATGAGAAATGGTTGCAGCTTACTAAAGTTAAAAAGCTGCAAAGGGACTGTAAAGACTTTCAAAATCAACAGGTCTTTTCGTGGCCTAGAGACTCTACCAATAGATTGGCTACAGTGTCTGTCAATCTTTATAACAACCAACGAAAAACGCCCATTCATGGAACAAATGGTACATCTACAACTACGGCATCAGTATCAGTACAAACAACTGGTTGCAAGCAACAAACAGTTATACTAGCCGATAAGAATGTTGTACAACCTGCACCTTTGACTTCCTTATCTGATGACTCACAGCTTTTAAAAGACAATTCTAATAGTGATATACCTAGAGAGGCAGCACCTTCTACATCAGGGACATGGAATAGCACTATAAAAAACTCTTTTTCTCTTAATGGCTCAGCGGGCACTACTCCTTCAATGGATATGGTATTTTCAGCTATTTTTTTTTTACTCAAGGATTCTCTACCCATAAAAAATCGCTCGAGAAGCATGACAAAGAAAGGGAGTCTGAAGCAATTCCCCAGCTCAGAGAAAAATCAACAAACGGTGAAAAGGAGATGACAATAAATACAGGTCTAGTTTTTAACATTTCTTCTATTGAATTAAGCACAGAACATATACTTTTACTAAATAAAGGTCTCTCCTTCATTCCTGCGAAGAGAGCAGACCATGCAGTTATGCTAACGGAGATGACAATAAATACAGGTCTAGTTTTAACATTTCTTCTATTGAATTAAGCACAGAACATATACTGTTACTAAATAAAGGTCTCTCCTTCTTTCCTGCAAAGAGAGTAGACCATGCAGTTATGCTAAAAGACTTAAGGCTATTAGGAAGGTACCTTACATTGAAAACTATTTTTTCTGATAAAACAGGTAACACTGGATTTGTTTATAAGAAACCTAGCACATTTAGTCCAGGTTTTAATTCTGTAGTGCAATATTTTATTAATGTATGTGAGTTTGAATTTAGACAACTGTTCACAGCAGGGACTAGAAGTAAGTTTTATAACATGTCCAGTGATGATGTTTTAGCTTTAAATGAATTAAAAGATTTGCAACCGATTGTCATTAAACCAGCTGACAAAGGTGGAGGAATAGTAGTTTTGGACAAGGAGTTATATCATAAACAAATGATGGCACTGTTACAAGATGATAACACATATCAGCACAATTCTAATTCAATTGCAAATAGTATCATGGGAAAAGTGTCCTTTGTAGTGTTTGATTTGTTAATGAATGAACTTATTAACGAAGACCTGTTTAATTTCTTTGATGTTTCCTGTCCATTAATTCCAATGATTTATGGTCTACCAAAAATTCATAAAAATAAGAATATGCCACCTATAACACCTATTGTAGCTGACACTGGGTGGTCTACCGAACCACTATCAATTTTTTTAGAAAACAACTTACATATTACACTAGATTCTTTCTATACCATCTTAAAAGATACTAAATCATTTCTAGAAAGATTGCACACCAGACTTTTGACTATTGATAGTGACTACCTCTTTGTTACACTAGACATTGGATCACTTTTTACCAGTATTCCTAATGATAAAGGTGTTGAAATGATTAGGGAATTTTTGACTATGAATAACTGTTACTCTAATAATAAAACTAAGTTGATCTGCACATTGTTGGAAATTGTGCTTGAAAATAACATCTTCAGTTTTGACAATGAAATATATCTCCAGAATGTTGGCGTGGCTATGGGCTCAGCTTTTGCCAATAGCTACGCCAACTTAGTTTTAGCACACTGGGAGCATACTTCTATACTAACAGACGGTAATAAGTACTGTGATAACATCCTTTGGTATGTGCGTTTTGTGGATGATATTTTTAAGTTGTGGAAAGGTGATACAGAGGAATTTAAAAATGTTGTTGCCTTCATGCATGATACTACTGACTTCTTGAAATTCACATACGCATATTCTTTTAGTGAAATTGAGTTTCTTGATGTATTTCTCACAAAATCTGAGCTTAAGAAAGTTACCAGTAGTATTTGCAAAAAACCTATAAGAAAAAACACCCTTCTACACAAAAGAAGTATGCATCCACAGTATATTCTTGAAATATGCTAAAAGGACAAATCTATTGAGTATGTTGGCTGCATAAAGATGATGTGGACACCAGAAAATAAATCACAGACCTAAAATTAGAATTTCTAGAATGGGGGTATTCTGAGCTAGACATAGACAAAACAATTAATGAAGCCTGGACACATAGATTAGGCAGATGCAAACCAAATGATGGTACTACAATAGAAGAGTCACAACTATCTGAAACCCCTTCTAGAACTAAGGAAACTTTCAGAGTTGTCTTTCAATATTCTAGTGACATTGACTGCTATTGTGATATTATTAAGAAAAACTGGAATATTCTATGTGATATTCCAGATTTTGTAAATAAAGTTGGCACTACCCCCTCTTTTTCTTTCAGAAATAATATGTTTTTGCAGCAACATCTTTGTAATAAACCTGCCTCTATAGCTAAACCTTTATCTATGAGGACAGGCACTTTCCTATGCAGAAAATGTGCAGCTTGTCAATATATTTATAGGAATGCTACATATACACACCCTGTCTGTCATTTCAACATTAAACTGCACCACTATGCAGATTGTAAAACTGAAAACCGTATCTACTTTGCTTATTGTCAAAAATGCCATGCATACTATGTGGGAAAAACCAATAGATGTCTCAAAGACAGAATTTTAGAACATAATAGAGACATCAAGAATAAAAAAGAAACAAATGCTTTGACAACCCATGTCCTACAGACAGATCACTTACATGTTTTTAAATTTATGGTGTTATAAATTATTGATAAATCTATTAGAGGATGTGATTTAGAAAATCGGACTGAAGCTGCAGAACAAAGGTGGATTCTCCTGCTATGTGCAGAGAAATCCCCTGGCCTTAACAATATTTCCTCATTAAAACCATTTCTAAAAGCACGCCTGCTTAAACATAAATGGTAATGTCTTATTTTTATTTATATGTACATATATTTATACATTTATACTTTTTACATTTTTTTTTAATTTTTTTTGATATATGCAGTCTTTATCAACATTGCTATCTATGAATGTTTTTAATTACATTTTATTATTCTTGTTAGGTCATTTTATTGTCTACATCTAGGATTTATGAAATGCTTGTTCATTTTTGAGTGTTCCTCTTTAAAAATTAAACATAGGTTCATAGGTTCATACTAGGCTATCTGCCCTAGGGCATTTATAAGCCTAGCCAGAATTGTTTGGCTTTTGCCACCCATTTTAAATTTATTTTGCTATGCCCATTTTTGAGGTTAGTATACTGTGCCTCTGTCTAACAGTGACACAGAAGTGATACCCGGGGTAAACCTACAATCTCCCATCCACTCATCAAGATTCCTCTTGAAGAGAGTCAATGAGGGACTCTGCCTAACCTGGACTGGGATTTTATTCCAGAGTGAAGGGAGCCTCTGGGTTATGAATCTGTCCCTCCAGCATGTCCTATTTATTTCAGTGCTGAGGTTCAAGTCTCTTGAGCATGTAGCTCGATGGGATTTGGATTTTCTGAGGTGCAGCATGTCCATTAATTCCAGGTTGGACATGGCTTTATACGTCAGGCACAGATCGCCTCTGAACAGGCGGTATGCCACTGAGTCGAGCTGGAGTTTCTTTAACCGGGCAGCATATGGCATCTGTTTGAGTCTTTTGATCCTCTTGGTGAGGTACTTTTGGGGTCTTTCCAGTTGCTGCAGGTGTCTGGTAAGGTACATCCCAAAAGGGGCATTGTACTCAATTATGGGCCTGATGAGGGATGAGTAAAGAGGCATGATGACGTCCCCTGATCTAGATGTGAATCCCTTCATGATTAGGTGGGCTATATAAAATGTTTTTCTAACCACTTTGGCCACATGGTTGTCAAATGAGAGATTGCTATCAACTTGGGTCCCCAGGTCCCTAATTACTTCTTCTGTACTTAATGGATTACCACCTATGTGGTAATTTGTGGGCACTTTGTTTTTGCCAAAGGGGATGACTATACACTTTCTGGCATTTAACTTCAGCTGTTAATGATTCTGCTGTTATTTAAAGGTGCTTGTAGAGTGATTCAAACTGTCTGATGAAGAAGCCTGTGAGTCGTGAAAGTGCTAACATTTTTGTTTTTGCTTTATATACTTTAAAGTTTCTGCCTTGTAAGTCACTGTGCAGTTTATCATTTCATCATGTGGATAGACCCACAGTTGAGAGCTATGCAGACAGACTGCATTCTATGCAAAACTAGCATGTACACAAAAACCCTGTAAAACTAGCAGTATTCAATGCATATAACAGCAATACTCACACACTGTCCCTAGGTCTGGAACCTTATACAAACATGTAGTTGGCCTGTTTCCACAAGTCCTGTTACAAGAGGCATTGCTACCTGCTGTCTGTAACACAACTGCCCACACACAGGAAGGATGTCTTCCATACAGGAAAGGTAAAGGGACAATGCCCACATGATGTAGTCATTTATAGTAGTGGGTTGCTATGAAACTGGCTACTGGAAGAACTACACAGCTGCCTGCATGCAATTAGCAAATGGGGAACACCAATTGGTGCAGAGGCCATCACCTGATCATGAGCATCAGCTGCTAAACCAAGCTGCAAACTATTCAAACCAGCTTGATCCCTGTAGTGGAGAGAGATAGAGAGAAATATATAAAAAAAGATAAAAATAATACTAAAAAATAAAAAATAATACTAAAAAAAAACAAAACAAACAAAAAAAAACAAACAAGAAAGATATCAACTGGAACACAGAAGAGAGCATAATAATAAAACAGATATGTGAAACATGTCAGCATGCAATTGAATGTAATACTTGGTCTGTAATAATGACATAGATGATTTTGAAAGATTTATATGTGCCATTAAGACTTGCTGTAATGATGTCCTGCTGAACAACTGCTATGGACATAGCATCTGTCCCTGTGGGTAGTGGGCCATACCTCTCAACTGTGCAGATGTGTACAGAATGTCAAGATCTAAGCCATCATAGTGTTTGTTCTGTTCCTCCAAACATCTATATTAGTCCGGCAAATAGCTGAAGGTGAAAGTAATGAAGTCATGAAAGACACATGAGTTTCTGACCCCACCACCTGCAGAACTGTCATGGTAATGTGAAATGTATCATGCATAAACTTCATAGGTTTATAATAGGCATATCTACGATCTGTACCTATATATCCCCCCATAATGTTAGGCTTTGTCCACATGTGATGCTCTATTTTGTTGCAAGGCAGGGCAGGTCAGCTGTGGAGGAAGGAGGTTCAGAGTGTGGATCTGATGTCCAAATGCACTATACACACACACACACATACACACACACACACACACACAGATATATATATATATATATATATATATATATATATATATATATATATATATATATACACATGTATGTCTACATATATACATACATACATACATAAACACACACACACACACGCGCACACACACACACACACACACACACACACACACACACACACACACACACACATATATATGTATATACATAAATACATTTTCACTACTGTTAAATGACTGTGCTGCATGATATGTTTGAGAAAACATCACACACATCTACAACTCAGATGGCTTAGTAGTAAATTGCTGTAGCTAGGGTGAGCAGGCTCATGGGTTTGAGACTTGCATGGGCTGATTATTTTGTTGCTGGACAGAACAAGGACTGTTGGGTACAGAGTGATTAAGGCACTTTTCAGAAGGTTGTAAGTGGGTGTGAAATTGACAGTTATGTATGGTGCGAAATTTTTTTGGGGAAAAGATTGCCCTTTTTTAAGGTGAGATTGGGATGTTGGGGAAGGATAGTAGGTATATTTGGGGAGGTAGGTTGTGTTGGAAGACAGACAAGACAGACAAGACAGCATACAGGAGTTGTATATGACACATATGGGGGGTAAACACCTTGGACGGGGAGGTTTGTTTGAAAATTGGAAATGCATGAGCCCCCAAATGGAAACAGTAGGACTGAGGTCCTCCTCCATGGGCAGTCACCACTGCACCTTCACAGCCCTGAAGGTGGCTGTGCTGGGGGGAAAGCAGGAGTGGCAGGCTGACCCTTTAATTGGGTCATGCAGCCCTCAAGCTGGCATAGCAGATATCCCAATTCTCTGCAGAGCTCTCTAAGCACCAGACCCTGGACCTAACTTCAGGTGACTGGATCCTGTCTGTAACTGCTCCCGGGGGGGATGAGCCCCATCCCCTGAGGTGGTTCCACCTGAAGGTGGTGCAGGACCAGCGGACGAGGAGGTCCTGGGGTGGGTCCCAGACATGCTGGGGCCTGGTACCATGGCCAGATGAGGTGGGAGGGGTGGGTCCGCTTGGAACGGCCTTCCTAAACATGCTGTGGTGTTGCAGTTTTAGAACATATGTGGGTTAGTAATAGTCAACACAAACCAGGATTGACTTTAACAGCATGCATTGATATTTCTATCAACTCTAAACACCAGATTTGGAACAGTTGCATAGCAAACAGAACACATGCATATATGGAATCACAGTGGCCATTACAACAGCATGCAGGTTACATTGGTAGCAACAGGCCACCAGTGATAGTGTTTCAATATGGAACATAAATAGAAACACATTTCAATATTTGTTGAACAATTACATATATGTCTCAACAGTAGGTTTGGTGTAAATATACCCATTGATTTGTGTGTTTAAATTATTGTTGCAGATATAGTGTGGGGAGAGAGAGATGTCAATTAACAACTTTTATATCCTTGCAGTATGAGGTCCTCTGACCTTTTTTCCTGTTTATGTCTTCCAGGTACAATGTCCCAGGAATGGCTCCCTGCATATACACCCCAGGAAAATTATGTCATTATAAACTTTATCATACTACATCATGGAACCCTATTTGGCCACAGGGCCCATGATCTGCAGGAGAGGACCACCCTGTGGAATGAGCTCATCTGCAAGGTAAATGATGTCTGCCTGCATAAAGTACAGTTGTGTACACTTACCATAAATGTAGATGTTCAAGTGTATTCACTATTGCAGTCATCAGATTTGGGTTATCTGCCTGCAGCTAGCCATCAGTCGGCCTGAATACCAGAGTCTTGAGATTTCTGCGTCAGATGCTGTTGTTTCTTCCATGACGTCTCATCCTGAGGGGTATAAAACATGCAGCCGATGCCATAACATCAGTTTTTCTTGCCTCAGATGTCAGGTGCCTCCAAAAATTGGAAGCAATTACTTGGTATGGAACACCCCCAGAAAAAAGAAAATACACATGATATAAGAAATGCCAAACAACAAAGATAGGTAGAAGTAAAGTTAGGTCAGGGGACTGGATGGAGGGTAATTAGGACTACAACAGTGAATACACTTGAGCATCTGTGTCTAGTTCACGTTGTTGTAAGCCGACAATATAAAATAATATATTTTCGGCACGACAATGTCGAATGTCAAGAACATCGTGCAGGTAAACAAAAATCTCCATAAGGGGGAGATTTCCATTTACCTCAATGTAGTGCAGTCTCAGAGTTTGTATATTTAAGTAGGGGGGTGTGAGGGTGCATGGGGGCTTGCTCCCCTGCCTACACTAGTTAGTTTTTTTTTATGTGATTTTTTTTTAGGTTATTCGAATTTTTACTACTTCGATCAATATAGTTCGACCTTTATTGATTGGATGTAGTAACATTTCGATAACATGATATAGATGTGAACATCTACATTTATGGTAAGTGTACACAACTGTACTATGTTCTTTGTGTTTCACTGTTGCAGTCATCACATTTTGGTCGATTACCAAAGCTAAGGAAGGGTGGAAGTAGTTAAGAAGCATTAGGGCTGGCAATCAGGCCCTGTAAGACTGCTGTGGCAAATCCAGCTCTGGATTTAGAAAAGATAGGTAAGTGGTAATACTTGGTGAAAGTGTGTATAGAGCTCCAGGCTGCAGCTACCAGGATGTCCCTGGTAGGGACTCCCCTGAGGAATGCTGTAGAGGTTGATCTAGCCCTAGTGGAATGTGTTCTGATTCCCAGTGGGGTAGGATTCCCATGGTGCTTGTAGCAGAAATGGATACAGTGTGCTATCCATTTAGAAATGGTTTACTTTGAAATGGCCTTGCTCTCTGCCTATACAGCAAAGCTGACTAGCAGCTGGTCAGATTTTCTGAAAGGCTTAGTCCTGTCCAGATAGAACCTGAGCTGCCTGTGCACATCCAGGGAGTGCAGGATCCTTTCCCCTATATTCTGAGGATTAGGGAAAAAAGTAGGCAAATGAATGGATTGGTTTAAAGCCACACTAGATACCACCTTGGGCATAAATGATGGGTTAGTCCTGAGGGAGTCCCTGTCCAGATGCTAGATAATGAAGGGTTCCACATTAATATGGGCCTGCAATTCAGACACTCTTTTTGCTGAAGTTATGGCTAGAAGTAAAGCTGTTTTCCATGAGGGGAATTTTAACTCAGCTTTGTCAGCAGGTTCAAAAGGCTGAAGCGTGAGATTTTCCGATACAATGTTAAGCTCCCAGGTAGGAGTGGGAGCTCTCCTGGCGGGTCCTAAATTCTTGGCTCCTCTCAGGAACTGTTTGAGCAAAGGATGAGAAAAAAGCAGTGGCTCTGTATTATAAGGAGCTGAGATGGCAGAGGCATGGATCTTAATTGAATAGAAGGATAGGCCTTTGTGGAGCATTTCTGCTAAGTAATCTAGTATATGAGGTAAGTTGGGCACAGTTGTGTCCATTCCCTGAGACTGGCTCCAGGAGCAATATCTTTTCAACTTTTCCTAATAGGATTTTCTCGTACTAGGCCTCCTTGCCTCAAGAATGACATCCAGCATCTGCTTACTGAGAGTTACTGGAGAAAAAATCAGTGGATGAACCAGGCTGCTAGCTTCAGGGTCTGTAGCTGAGGGTACAGAATCTGGCCCGCCTGCTGGGACAGCAGGGAAGGAGTCTGAGGCAGATGCTATGGTGGCAGCACTGTCAGGCTGTGTAAAAGAGGGTACCAGTGCTGGCGTGGCCAGTCTGGTGGAATCAGGATAGTTCTTGGCTTGTCCTGTTTGTTCTTTAGTAGAACCTTTGAGAGGAGGGGTAGAGGGGGAAAGGCATAGATTGAGAGGTTTTCCCAGGTGAAGGACGTGGCATCCACCTTCCAAGCTTGGCTGTGGGGAGTTCTGGTGCAATATTTGCTCAATTGATAGTTCTGAGGGGAAGCAAAAAGGTCCACCTCTGGTGTCCGCCATCTGTGCCTCAAAAGCTTGAATATTTTGGGTTCCGGTTTCCCCTCATGTGGGTCCAAGAGATTTCTGGTTAAGTCATCTGCCAGTGAATTTAGTTTGCTTGGCAGGAATTGAGCTTGCAGGTGCACTTGGCTGCTCAAGACTGTGTTCCACAGAGCCATGGATAATCTGCAGAGTGGGTAGGAATGGGTTCCCCCCTGCTTGTTTATGTACCACATAACTGTGGTGTTGTCTGTCTTTACCAATAGTTGTCCTGGAAGAATAAGGCCTTTGAAGGCTGTCAGAGCATTCTGTACAGCTAATATTTCTTTTTGATTGATATGCAGGTGCATTTGCTTTGGGTTCCACTTGCCCTGAATGCACTGCTCTGCTATGTGAGCCCTCCAATGCATAGTCTGATAAATCTGTTATTATGGTTTGGATGGCAGGGGGTAGAGTGAAAGGGAGTCCCTTGTGGTTGTGTCCAACAAAGGAACTCTGCCCTTAAGCAAGGAATGATAAGAATCATTGTTTCCAGGTCCTGAGAATATTGACACCAAAGACTTTTTAGGTAACAGTGAAGTTTCCTCATATGCAGTCTTGCATATGGAATTAATAGAGTACAAGAGGCCATGAACCCCAGGGCTTGCAGTATTTGTCTTGCAGATGGCTGGTTTTGTTGGCCAGTAGATTGAAGTAGTTTGTCAAATAAATTTGTTTCTCTGGAGTGAGGAATGCCATCTGGGAAATTGTGTTCAAGCTTGCTCCCAGGAATGCAATCTGTTGGCTGGGTAACAGCTGTGATTTCTTTTCATTGATGGTGTACCCCAGTCAAGTTAGAAGTCTCTACAAATGCCAGGTGCTGTAGTAGCAAGTCCTGACTGTCTGTCTGAATCAGGCAATCATCCAAGTATGGGTAAATCTGAATGCGTTTCTGCCTGCAATATGCAATGGCTGGAGCTAGGCACTTTGTGAATACCCTGGGTGCAGTAGATAAGCCAAAGGGAAGTGCAGAGAACTGATAGTACATAGAGCCTGCTCTGAAGTGTAGGTATTTCCTGCAAGATTCCCTTATGGGGATGTGCAGATAGGCTTCTTTTAAGTCTAAGTTTGCTAGCCAGGAGTCCTTGGCTAGCATAGGAAGCAGCTGTTGGAGAGTAAGCATTTTGAACTTTAAACCACCAGAAAGGTGTTGAGAATAGAAATATCCAGGATAGGACACCAAGAGTTTCTTTTCTGTGAACCAGAAACAGTCTGGAATAAAAACCTTGTCTCCTTTGTTCTGCTGGGACAGGTTGAATAGCCTTGATGCTGAGAAGAGAAGAGAAAGTACTTGCTTTTGGGCCTCTGCCCACTGGTTTGGGGGGAGGTCTCGCCATCTGCTTAGGGTTAGGAGTAAATGGAAGTGGAATCTGTATCCCTGGGAAACAATGTTTAAGATCCATCTGTCTTGGGTAATGTATTCCCAGTTTTTTGGCATGCAGGGCAAGTTTCCCTCCTAAAGGTGCAAGTACTTGGGCAAGGCTTGGAAGAGGTAAGGATAAGTCATTGTGCCATTTTACCATAGGATAGTGGCTTACTACTCCCTGTTTTGGACGTGGGAGCACTCCATTCCTTAGATCTGTGCATAACCTGAGACGGAAGTCTTGGTGGTCTGCTGCCCCTGGGCTTGGACTGAAAATGCCTGGAAGGGACTGGAAAAGACCAGTTTTATGAATGCCAATGCCTACTGAATCTAGGTGGCTGTACTTGTAAGAAATCTTTAACAGTTTGCATAGATTTAGCTTTCTCCTCCATTCTTTTGAGGACTTCTTCTGCTTTATCACCAAATAAACGCTCTTGGTTTAATGGTGCATCCAGTAATTTTGCATTCACATGATCTGGCAAGTTTTGTTCCTTAAGACAAGCATGCCTTCTAAGAACAGACCCAGTGACAGCAGCCCTGCAAGATGCTTCTAAGGCATCAAACCCACATTGCAAAGCATGTTTACCAACTTGGTTAGCAGAATGCATTAACTCTTGTAATTCTTTGTGTTCTGCACAGTCAGGAATCAACATCATTTTCTGTTTAATTAACTCCATAATATGCTGCTGATACTTTAACATATGAAACTGGCAATTTAAGTCCCTAATGGACAGAGTAGCAGAAGTGTATACCTTCTTTCCCCATCTGTCTAAAGCCTTAGAATCCCTGTCTGAAGAGGTCGGATTTTTGGCAGTTGTACCATTAATGCCTTTAGGACCCTGGGAAATGGTCTCTGGATCCACAGTAGAATTCTTAAAAAGGAATTTGTGAGAGTCAGGTACTCTATAGTACCTGTCAGGTTTCCTTGGAGCTGGTGGCAAAGTATCAGGGGTAAGGCTGGATTCCAAGAAGACATCATCTACAATTTCCAGAACAGGAGGGATAGCTAGAGGCCTGTGCTGTGGCAAGATTAAAAATTCCCTGAGTCTCTTTTTGGACTGAGAGTAGCCCTGGCTCTCCCAGCGGAAATGCTCTCTAAGGGTATGCAGGGTTTCAGCAAAAGAAAAATCTTCTGGAGGGGAAGCAGAGGGAATGGAATGCTCTGCATCAGAATCCTCATAGGTAGATATGGGTATGTCCTGGTAGTCAAAAGGATCAGAGTTATCAGATTCCTGATCAGAAGAATCAGAAGGAAAATCAGTTCTTGGTCTCTTTGAGGGGGAAAGCTGACTTCCCCTAATTAAGGTAATGAAATCTTCAGCCATTCTAAACATTTGTTTTTGTGGCATGTGGGCCCTGAGAATGTGATTTGGTCATCAGTTTCCTAGGCGTAGTGCGAAATCTAGGCCTGAGAAATTGTAATTTTTGGTTTGAAATAAAGTTGTCAGTTTAATATGTAAATCAGAAGGCCTGAATACACCCTCAGAAGCTGGTGCCTGCACAGCAGCTCCGGACCCATCCAAGTTGGAGACATCCACAGGTTCCATAGTCGAAGTAGCATCTCGCGGCATACCGGACTCCGAATGGGTATCAGTAGAGGCCTGTGAATCTGTAGAAGCAGGTATCAGGGACTGTGAAAGTGCCTCATTGAGTACCGGTGGACTGGCGACTAGCTTAACGGTAGCGTCGTCGGCAGTTTTGGACCTATGCAGTCTGTCTCTGTCTTTATCCTTGCATTTTTTTTTTGGAAGATCAGTAGTTGGATGGCTTATCGAAGCCATTTTGGAGTGTGGAGATCAAGAGCGAAAGAATTTAGCTACAATAAAAATTGCCCATGACGAATAGTTTGGGCATTGAACAAGGCACAAAACCGACAGCGAGGGACGTCGTGGTCAGGGCCTAAACAGGTGATGCAGTAAGAAAGAAAATCTCTGTGACGTATTTGCTTTCCACAGGCAAGACAATTATTATTTTTTTCTGACATTGGTTAGAGCAAGAAAAAAGGATCCCCAATGGGGTACTTGTCTTTTAGAAGACTTCAAGTCTGAAACTTGAAAAATGAAAATTTCAGGAGGCGGCCGACCGGCACTTGCGAACTGCTTCTGCTCCAGGCACTGCACGGCAAGAAAGACTGATGTAATGGCATCGGCTGCATGTTTTATACCCCTGACGTCCTGACATCATGGAAGAAGCGACAGCATCTGATGCAGAAATCCCAAGATTCTGGTATTCAGGCAGACTGAGGGCTACCTGCAGGCAGATAACCCAAATGTGATAATTGCAGCAGTGAAACAAGAAGAATATCCACAGTTTTGAGCAGGTGTGGCATCGGTGCACTAACCTGACCTGCAATGCCCATCAGCATGCTGCTGCAGTTAGGGGAGCAGCTAGCCACACGTGGGAGTCATGCCATCCAGCCCCCATTGACACATACTGAGGAGCTCCTTGCCAGCCTTGGGGCACCTGCCCACCAACCAAGCCAGGAACCTGAAGATAGCATTGTGGAGGAGGGTGCCACCCGCACAATGGATGGGGAGCATGCAGATAAGGCCCCAGGCACATTAGTAGACCACTGCTGCTTACCCATCTTCATCTGTAAAGTATCTACATGCATATGTCAAATAACATATCTGTTGCTGCAGTGTAGTAATGAACAGATGTGAATAATCTCTAGTATTGTGGGTTTGTACTGCTTTTGTACTGAAATGCTGCTCCCACCCTGTACCAATGCCACAGGTGTGGCTACTGACGTTATGTCTCTCACACAACTATGTAGGTCTCTCTGGTACACAGCTGGGGCAGCAGCATGTAGCTGGTGAGTATGGAGTTGTTTTATTAGGTTTGCCAATACACCAGCCATGTTATGGCCTTGGTATTTGTCATGCACACATTTAATACACCTACCCATAATGCATGCTGTACATGTTCACTTATTGCTGCATCACAGTAGCCATTATGGTGGCATATCTGAAGGGTATGTAAGAGTCCTGCGGTATACTTAACAACCTGTCAGTGCAAGATGTATGGACAGAGATGAACATAATGGTGGGACAAATGGCCTACAGTAGGGACATGTCTGAAACATTACCCTTATTCAGTGGCTACAACAGTGTATGCACCACTATTACAATGACAACTGTTCCTGATCTAAACAATGACAAATCTCAGTACCACATTCCACACCTTTTACAAGTGGTAATGAGATCCTAACATGAGCAATGAATGTGTAATATGGAATCCTATGTTAGGACAACAAATATGGGGAAAACATACCTTAACAAACACTGGAAGCATATGTGTGCACACACTCCAAATAACATATTGTGGAAGCAGCTTTTGAGGTACTGACAGCATTCACTCTTCTTGAGTACACACCTTCCATCAAGTACAGGGCCTCAATGTCACACCAAATAATGGTCTGCTGTCCAAGAAGTATGTCCATGATATTTGCCTACTCACCTGCAATAGAGGCAGTCATGGCTTGCACACATCTTACAAACCATGGAATGGATCCCATATCAGAAAAGTAGCACTCAGGAGTTGGAGAAGTAGCCTTACCTCACCATTGCATATACCATGGCAAACAGTGCAGACAGTCGTGTATGTGTGTATGAAGTATGGGACAACATTAATGTAGAAAATAAACAGATGCCCATCCAAGACAGATGACGACACATGCTCCAAACAGGTCATGGAGGCTGCACAGAAACATGCAGCAACACTGAGGGACTTGCAGGAATGTCTAGCTAGTACTGTCTGTGAAGTACCTGTGTCATCAATTGCCTGGAATCTGCATAAGTATGGCTTATGGGTTAGGGTAATCAGGTGGAAGAGTTGTTCCACAGGAAACATCATCCAGGGCTCTCTACAGGTAGCATATGCATAACATCAAGTGTCCCAAAGCATGTGTTGCAGTGTGTAATGGTGTACTGAGACCAAGGCTGAAACCTACAGACAGTATTAATAAAGATAAATGTGGTGCACAAGCAGCACCTCACTCCACCTCATACCCCACATCCCCATTTTTACCTTGCTGGTGCCAGTATACACCTTTAGGTTTGCTGTTCATTAGCAGGAACTAGGCTGGTAGACATGGTGTTCTGAATTTGGAACACTGCAAAATGACACTCATGTGTGGCCCATAGTTGTCAAGCATCTGCAATAAGGCTGAGGATGGGGAGGGGTGTCATCCTGAAACACAACAGTGAACTGAAGCATACATCCAAAGTTCACTAAGACAGGCTGTATTTGAACACAGTCAAGGTCATGAATTGTACCAGACATAACCCTGACTCCACAGCAATAGTGAAGTCACTGTGTGACCTCCAAGGGCTGTGCACATGAGCTGACCTTGCAATCCGGCAGAGTTGGGGGACATTTGTAGGGCAGAGTAACCAAATAATGGCAAGTGAAGATGGGCCATGCAAGTATACCCCTTCCAGAAATATTGACTGGTGTAGTTCAATTAACAGGTGCTGCAACAAAGCATTGGGTTAAAGGTGTGCACACTTATGCAACCCACATATTGTATGCATTTCAATCAGCATCTGCATGACTAACACATTTGTTTGATACTGCATTTGATTGCACAGTTCATATGTCACATATCATGTGTGTGTAATGTTAACATATGCAGTATTGTGGCCCCACTGTGTATCATGGAAGAGGCTGGCATGTCAACAAGGTTGTGTACACTCCTCATATCCACAGTAAGCTTTGAAGGTTGTCAGTGTAATCAGATTTTATTGCTCATACATGCAATGCTGATGATGAGAGCTGCAAATAAGAGGACAGGCATTAACCATTGACATCAGTCCTCATAACATCCCAGGCATGTCTCTGACAAACACATAGGGGCTGTGAGCAACAGAGCAAACATAACTGCCACACATATACACATTCATCAGTGGTGTGTACATTCATGAGGTATGGTGCACAGTACATGCCAGGCTGCTGTACAGGTGCACAACAATACTATGTACATCAGTGCAGTGTGTTCCAGGGGAAGGGGCCTCACCAACTAACACAACTCATGCATCACAGAGATGTACAATGTTTGTAACAAGGACTGAGTATAGATGCAGTGCATGCTGCTGAGTGTTGTATGTCATGCATGTTGACTGTTGGGTAATGAGAGGTCTGTGTAATATCTTTGAGCCACCTCACCTGTAAGAGTGTCTGTGTGTGTGTGTGTGTGTGTGTGTGTGTGTGTGTGTGTGTGTGTGTGTGTGTGTGTGTGTGTGTCTGTGTGATTGTGTGTGTGTGTGTGTGTATGTGATTGTGTGAGTGTGTGTAGAGGTAAGCAATAACGTACAGGTCTTAAATTACATTTTTTGATTTCCCCTCACAGGTGGTGAGGTGGGTCAGGGTCCCTCCTGCAGGAAAACTGATGTTAGTGTCCATATAGACTCTGAAAATGATGATAGGTATGGTGAGGCACAGTCAGGGTTATCAGGGGCTGAAGCTGTGCCATCGGTTGACATCCCACTTTTATCCACCCCAGCCCCACTCACAGTCACAATGCCTATACATACCCTGCCACCAGTTGCCATAGATGAGGGACAGTTGGCGGATGGTGGGATGGGACAGGACAGTGTGGGGACTATGGCAAGTGTGTCTGTACACAGCAGCCATATCAGGATGACCACCGAGGTACCACACAGGCAGATGTACAGGGGTGGTCGTAGGAGGGCTGCTCATTATTATGCCCCTTGCAGACGTGCCACAGCAGGTGTCATCAGATGCATGTTTCAATCTGTCATGGAGGCACAGGCATGTATGGAATATTACACCAGACAGAGTCTAAAGCTCCAGAGGGTTACTCATTCTGCTGTACTTAACAACATCTGTGATCTTGCAGGTGCCCACCTCTATTTTGCAAGGTCCTGGATAGACGGCTGGATGAGATGGTGGCAATCCTCGACCATGTGATGTCTGTGTTAGAGCATATGGTGAGAGTAGGGCATCAGCCATGTGAACATAGGTCAGCAACACAAACAGGTGGAGGTCTATGTGGACGTGCAACAAGTCACAGCTGCTCCCATAGTGGCAGTACCTACACCAGCACTGCAGGGGGGGGGTGATGTCCACACCACAATGCAGCAGGCCACGTGAGTGGGGTCCTGACTGGTCCCAACAGGGATGCAGATCCATCAGACATTTGTTATTATCAGGAGAGAGTAACAAATGGGTTTTACCTGGTAGTGCCCGTGGAACCCCTGGCATATTATATATATATATATATATATATATATATATATATATATATATATATATATATATAATCTCTCTCTCTCTCTCTGTCTATATATATATATATATATATATATATATATATATATATATATATATATATATATATATATATATATATATATATATATATATATATATATATATATATATACATATATATACACACATCTATATATATGTATAATATGTATACATAACATATCCCCATAGCATGTAGTGGAGTCATACCTCAGCAAAACTAGTCACAACCTCTTAGTGCAAGGGGATGCAATGTAAGTTTTGCAGTATAAATGTAGAATTTTGCTACAGTAACAGGGGTTGTGTCAACAGACATGTTGTGTGGGAATTCACTTCTGATACTGACATGTACACCATCAGTTACTGACAGACATCATAAGATAATCATAGTGAAGTACCACATAAATCACAGTAATGATCCTGTGGAATACATCCGAGATATGACCAATAAACGTGGACAGTCTTACACAATCTGGTTATTCCAGAGGTATACACAGAACTCCTTAGGGCAGGAAGTGTGGACCAAGCCTGACAAAGTGGATGATTACAGCTATGTAAATGGGGATATCACAAAAATACTGGAATAGATAAGCTCACACAGTTAATGCATTCACACACTCCTGTCTGTCCCTAGACATATTAACTGGAGGAGCAGAGGTCCCAAGCCCACATACTTCCCACTAGTTAGTGACATACATCTTCACAGCATCCCACTGCTTTTTCAGAAATACACACTTATGGTGGACAGGCAACAGTACATCTGACAAATATCGCGACATAACATCACACTAGGTAAATGAGCTTCTAGGCATGTCAAAAAGCACTGTGCAAACTAGAGGCAGACTGCCACAGCACCGACCCAAGTTTCCTATGGGGGAATACACATGTACTTGAAAATATAGGAGGCACTACAGGCATGTAACAGCATGGAGTAACAGACACCAGTGTGAAAGTGCATACCGACAGCCAGTCTGAACACAGTCACAGTCACATTGTGGTAACCCTAATTAATAGTACAGCATACAGACTGTGGGGGTTGGGAAGATGGCCTAATGGTTAAGGTGTTTGCCTTACAAACACACGGTGCAGGGTTTGAGTCTCACAAGGACTAATTAGTACTAATCTATGAACCTATGAACCTATAAACAAAACCATCCTCATATGCACCACTCACACATTAACCCTACATATACTGGCCCAATACACAGTGTAGTGTGATGTCTGACTGGGTTATGGGACATGTGTCAGTCTGGCCCTACAAACATGTACGCTGATAGGGTACCATAAACTGCAGCAGCATGCAACGTCAGATAGAACAGGACCAAGAACAATGACATCTACCACAGTCTGTATACAGGCCAAATGACATATTCACAATACACACTCTGTCAACAATCACCATAAGTACACAGACCTTACTACTGTACAGACTACAACAGAATGTCCAGGTTTTGTCCTCAAATATAAGGCCTGCTATACATAACATGTCTAGCAGTCTGATATCTCTCAGGTATGATGGCAATAAATAATAATATACTGTACATATGCACCTCTTACTGCATGACATATGGACAAAAGGTGACAGACTTGGGGGGCGGAGGCATAAACACAGGCCCAATATTGACATATTTCTGTGATAAACTGATAAAAGTCCTGGTGTAACAGGGTTTGTTGTGACATATCTCTTCTGAGGGATATGAAGTCAGTAACTCAGATGGATGTCACCATGTACTGACTGCAATCATCAGAATAGCCTACTGCATTTCTAAAGATAGGAAATGTGTGAGTAACACAACACATGTAAAACTCCAAACTCTGGCCAGTCTGCAGATAGCCCTACAGGTGAGAGTTTCCTCAACCACATACTGTCATGCCAGACTTTAAATCATGTAGAACACCCATATTCACACAAACCCTGTTAAACCAACATTACTTCAAATGTAGAACAGCAATACTTACATTCTGTCCTCTTGTCTGGAACATCCCCCTCCTGTTTGTTGGCCTGTCTCCACAGTGTATGTTGTAAGAACTATTTACAACTACCCTCTGTGATGCTGTTTGTCAAACACCCACATGAAGTTCTGCTCACAGTAAAGGAAAAGGTTCAACATCCACATGAAGTGCTTAGTTATAGGAGTGTGTTTCCATGCAATTGGCTATAGAAATGATACCACAGCTGTTCCACATGCAATTAGCAAGTGGGGGACTGCAATTTGTGCACAGGCCATAAGCTGATCATGAACATTACTTACAAAACTCAAGCTGCGTCCTATGCAAAACAGATGTACTTTTCCACTTCCACCAGAGAGGGAGTGAGAGAGAAAGAGAGAGAGACAGAGACAAACTAAAAAAGGGAGTAAGCGAGTAAGAGCCAAGTGTGTTTGTGTATGATCTGTGGCTGGAGAATGGTATCGGGTATTATAACGGTTGCCTATATTGTTTACTAATGCATACTGTCACATAGTAATTGCACATGGCTGGACACATTTATGGCTGAGGATTGTTTACAACAACCTCTACAGTGTTTGAAAACTGTTGGCCTTGTAATGTGGAGAATGGTACATATAGGTCCTCAATATAATGATATAGCAAAACCCACACTGCAATGGATCCTGTAATTATACAATCACCTTAACACCCACACAGGATACTGATGACACACACTTTCAAGAACTGAGTTACAAACCCCTAGCTAACTATGTATTGCTATTACAGTGTTACGTAGTTATTGCATTTGCCATGGAGCTTACACATTGGCGAGCTCTCCAAAGGTATCTATGAAAGTGTGTAACATCAGCACCAGTGCTAAAGGAGGATAAGGGAAGTGTAGTAAGTGTGAATGTCCACAAAAGCAGGTGTCAACCAAGACACACACACACACACACACACACACACACACACACACACACACACACACACACACACACACACACACACACACTCTTTCAGGGAAACACACACATTATCACAGTTGGCAGGCTCAGAACTCCTACCTAACTAGTTTGTTACACTACAGTATTGCACAGTTACCACAAGCACCACAGAGCTCATATAAATGAAACATGGCCAAAGGGTTATTTCAAGGTGAATGACATCAGCAGCTGTGCTAAAGTAGGGAAATGTGAGGTGGAGTGAGTATGAATGGCTTCAAAATCATTAATCTCCACACACACACTTGCCAGTACTCTGATTCAAGAACCCCTACCTAGCAATGTATGGCTACTATAGTGTATGGCATTTATCACACGTGCCACAGAGCTTATATGATGTATGTTGTCCCAAGGTACTTCTAAGGTGAGGAACATCACCAGCCTT
This sequence comes from Protopterus annectens, assembly GCF_019279795.1. Taxonomy (NCBI): domain Eukaryota; kingdom Metazoa; phylum Chordata; order Ceratodontiformes; family Protopteridae; genus Protopterus; species Protopterus annectens. The sequence goes on from NC_056729.1 coordinate 615,745, forward strand.
TGTAAATACTGGCATTGGTGATGTAGTGGGTGAGATATCCCAAAAATAATTTTAGCCTAAATGCATATTTACATTTGCTAGGTGTGAGGTACAAACCTCTGTCTAACAATCTTTACGGACCATAATATTATGCATTCACCACATGCACCATTGATATGACATGGTTTAGGGCTGGCAAAAGGTACTTCTAAGGTGGGTGATATCTGCAGGACTGCTAAAGTCAGGCTCCGAGATGTGTACTGGGTGTAAATGGGGCCAAAATCTTTGGGATACACACACAAATACTTGCCACAGATGATTCAATCCCATACCTGTGTAGTTACTGCTACTATATTGTTCCACATTTATGGCACATGCCATGGAGCTTACATATTGGAGAGCTCTCCAAAGGTATCTTTGAAGGTGACTAACATCAGCAGCAGTGCTAAAGGAGGGGTAAGGGGTGAGTAGTAAGTGTGAATGTCCATAGTATCAGGTATTATCAAGGGCACACTCACTCTCGCAGACAAACAGTTTCACAGTTGCCATGTCTGGGATTAGAACTCCTACCTAACTAGTATGTTACACTATAGCATTATACAGTTATCACACACGCCACAGAGCTTAGAAGGCTGGCCTTTCTCCAAAGGGGTATTTTAAGGTGACTGACATCAGCAGGCTTGTTAAAGTAGGGCAATGGGAGGTGTAGTGATTGTGACTGGCATCAAAATCTTTAATCTCCACACACACACACACACACACACACACACACACACACACACACACACACACACACACACACAGTTAAACTGTCTGGGATTAGAACTTGTACTTAACGAGCATGTGACACAATAGCATTACACAGTTATCGCACACTCCATAGAGCTTAGGTGGCTGGCCCTTCTCCAAATGGGTATTTCAAGGTGACTGACATCAGCAGACTTGCTAAAGTAGGGCAATGGGAGGTGTAGTGACTGCAAATGGTCTCAAAATCATTAATCTCCCTACACACACAGACTTTCACAGTTGCCATGTCTGGGATTAGAACTCCTACCTAACTAGTACATTACACTATAATATTACAGTTATCTCATGCACCACAGAGCTTATAAGGCTGGGTTTTGTCCAAAAGGGTGTTTCAAGGGTAACTAACATCAGCAGGCTTGCTGAAGTAGGGAAATGGGAGGTGTAGTGGCTTTGAATGACCTCGGAATCATTAATCTCCACTCACACACATACAGAGTTTCACAGTTGCCATGTCTGAGATTAGATCTCCTATCTAACCAGTATGTTACACTATAACATTATGCAGTTATCGCAAGCAATATGGAGCATATGGGGCTAAGACTAGGCCAGAGGGTTATTTCAAGGTGACTGACATCAGCATGAGTGCTGACATGGGCAATGGGAAGTGCAGTGTGTCTGAATGGGCCATAAACCATTCCTTTGGAAACACACACACAACACTCAGTCACACACAACTTTACATTTGACAGGACTGGGTATACAAATGCTAGATGAATACTGATTTGTACTATCATGTTACACAGTTATCACAAGCACCACAGACACTATAGGGCTGAGGGCTACCAAAAGCAAATGTCTACAGTGATTGACATTGGCACATCATGTGATATTGGCCAATCGGATGTGTGGTGGGTGAGACAGGACTCATGATGGAAATCTCTCTGTCACTGTCTGTCCCTTCCCCACATCTGTGTGTGTGTATGTTTGACCTATTACACTATGTTGGCCTTGGATATGTGTGAGTATTCCTATCCAATGTGTGTGCAAACCATGAATGGTGTACAATGTGGTGTGTGTACACAGACATCTGTGACTGACAGATATGTATAGTCCACTGTTGTTGTCAGACATTGGCTTCATTTCTCTAAGTGTAGGCATATGCCCAATATGACCATCTCTATTTTGTTATCAGACATGGACTTCATTTCTCTAAGTGTAGGAGCATGCCCAGTATAACTTCTGAATGGAGTGTGTGAATCCATTCCAGGTAGGTTGTACTCCAGTGCAGGATTTGGTGTTCTAGACCTAAAGCTAGTGACCTTTTTCTGCAGGATATCTGTAGATAGGTTGACAATATGGAGTCACAATGGGTGGAAGATAATGGGATACTGTAACTGTTGTGTGTGTGCTGCTTGTGTTACATGGTTGGTGTTAGCAGACATATTCAGACATATGTACTGTTTTACACTGTGATGCATTATGTCATCAAATACTGACATATATACTTATTTGCTCACAGTTATTTCCTAGGAAATACAAGATGAATGAAGCTGTGTCCAGTATTGTGGTCTGCAGCCTACATATTCTTGCACACTCATGTCATTCTGGAGCGGTAGCTGCAGACATTTGCTGATGGGTCTGTGTAAAGGGTCCAGCACCTTTGTACTGTGGTGGCTGAGGATCCCGTGCTTGTGCATCTATCGACATAACAGAATGGCCATATCCTGCTGTGGCCATACCTCTCAGCTGTACAGATTCACCCAGGTTACCCAGAGGCAGAGCTCATATATCTAGTCAATTCCCCATTCACATTGTGGTTTACAAGCAGGTTTGTAGCCACCCATTATTGGGTTTGCAGGCAGGGTAGTATGGTCACACATCAGAGTTTCAGACTTCACACACTCCACGACATCCATGCTTCTACACCCCCACTCTGTTATTCTATCATCTTCCTAACATTATGAGAGCAATATCTGAGAAGTATCCCTATAGTTGTCCCTTCATCCCAGCGGCATTTAGGGGTTGGTCCACAGTTCATGCAGTAGGACATGGAGGGCATGCTACTGGGATTTGTCAACATGGCCTTACATTTGTGTTTGGTGGACTGTGTTATGTTGTTAGTTGGGACCCCATGAGATAACATACATTGACAGTATGGGTGAGGCACAGGCCTTTGACAGAGGACTGTAGGGCATTTGGTAGTGATGCAGGCCATCTGTAGCAGGCCAGTGCATTCTGTCACTCTTACAGTCCCAGGCTGTGAGTACTGGATTCCCCTGCGGTGACAGGGTAAGTGTGAAAGGTGTTAATGGCAATAGTTCCTGTCCATATTAATCCATTGTTCTGAATGCTGGCAGGGTGCTGCTTACAGCTAGGGACACACCTGCATGGGACACCTCTTCAGTATGCTGCATTCTGTGGGTATTCCCATACAAAAGTGGTGGTCATACTGTACTCATTCCCAACAGCAGGGATATGACCTGTGATAAACCTGTGGCTGATGGTGGGGGTGAGCTGAGTAGTTGTGATATGGAAGCTTATTGAACCTGACTCACAGATATACATGGGATTTTCCCCTTATGCTGCTTTGTGTGGGGACATATGCAGTCTCTCATTACTTCACAACTTTGCCTTTTTTGGTCTGCCAGTGGTTGGCTAGACTACATCAGTATACCATACTATACAGACAACTAATGTGCTGCTAACCTGTATGTACAATTCCAAAGGTGTGTGCAGCTGACAGTTAAATTTTATGTACTCTGTCTTGGTTACTTCCATCTGTGTACTGTGTGTATATCTGGGCCCACATTCATGGCATGTCCATCTTTCTGATGGTGACAGATATTGACATCTGAACAGTGAGTATGGATAACTGCTGAATTAGGTCTTGCTGGGATGCATTGTGGTTAGCACTGCAGTTGTCAGAACATAGCCCTGTCATCAACAGTACTGGCCATAGGCCACCAAGACACAGCCCTCCATGCCTACATGCTGACCCCTTCCACACAATATAGGACAAACAAAAACCTAACACACAGACCCCCGTGTATTGTACACATGCAACAATCTATCCTGTAAATTGGGCAGCTCAAGTAATCTGTGCTCCACTGCTATTAAACCCACACATATATGTTCCTGCATTTCTACATAGGATTGTGGGGGGGGGGGGCACACCTGACAACTGTAAACATTTGCTATGACTATTCTGGTATTTCAGGTAATCTGTTGGTTTCCATTTCATTTTGTATTCTGACCTATCATGCAGATTAGAGACATATCAGTAGAGTACAGATCTTAGGTTTTATTGACCTATATTTCAGTTTCAGACTTTTTACCCTTCAGAACTAACATACAACTGCCAGACCTGTTGTAGTCTGTCTGTGTAGGTCTGGAGGGGGGCTGTTCTGCATTGCCATAAATTGGAGGCCTTAGCAAAGCCTTTCATTATGCTCATCTACATCTGTCCTGCTGTCTGAGGCTGTTGTTGAGTATGTGAGCCTCAGTGACATGCATGTGTGTGTTCTATGGACACACATTTGGGCCACCACATGTACTGCAGTGAGATTTGTCACCTTGTCTAGTACTCCTACTTTGTTGACACCAGTATTTGTTATGGATTTCATGCTGCCCATATAGATGTCCCCTATCTGCTGCCATCCCATTCAGCCACCTGATTCCCTTGCATGCTCTCATCCATACCATAGATACAACTAGCAGAACACACTACTTCTTTCAGCAATTGATAGGAAGAGTGACTTACCTTGCAGCTGTGCCAGTATTGAGGATGGTACTGAAGGACTGATTATGTCAGATGCACATAGTACAGTCCCTAGACATGGTAAAGCACAGGTAATGTCATGTTTGGCATCCCTTTTACTGTATGTGTGAGTGAGAGAGGTGTCATTCCCTGGGTCCCTATAGTGTCAGTGTATGTGCTATGCATTGCCTAATTGCCAAGGCCTGGGCATACTGGTCATGCCTCCTTCTGCCTACATGGGCAGGCTCAGGTTGTTCCTCCTCGGAGTCACTCTGTGTCTGTGCTGGCCTTGGCAATAGTACGGGGGGTGTGGCCCTGTCCCATGCTGTCCCTGCTGCAGCTTTTTCCACAGGATCATATTGTGTAGCATGACACATACAATGAAAATTTGTGTACACATAGGTGGAGAATACTGCAAGGCTCCACCAGATATATCCAGGCACCGGAACCATGACTTGAGCATCCCAAATAGACACTCTATTATGATTCTGGTTTGTGCGTGTGCCTCATTATATATTCTTGTTCAGGTGTGTGTGCATTTCTGATGGGTGTCATCAGCCATAGCTCCAGTGCGTAACCAGCATCCCCCACTAGGTGGCCATATGGGGTGCCCCCACTGGCAAATCTCTGGTACAGCTGTGTCATATGCCAGATGTGGGAGCCGTGATAGCTTTCAGGGCTGCCAGCTCACACATTCAAGATAATGCCCTGGGCATCACACATGACCTGGTAGTTGATGGAGGGGACGCCCTTGCAGTTTATGTAGACCCTACCTCGCTCACTGGCTGGTACTTTGATGTGTATATGCATGCAGTCTATTGCACCCACTATCTTAGGGTATTCTGTTATCTGGTGGAAGACATGCATATTACTGGCCAATGCCTCATGGGAGTTGAGGAAATATATGTACTCACTGGCATGTGCTGACATGGCATCCAGGAAGTGGTGGAGTACCCTGTATGCTGATGCCTCTGCGATCCCCATGATATCCCCAGTTGGCTTTTGGAAGGTACCTGTGACTAGTATTTTTAAACCTACACATACCTTTGTATCCAGTGGGATAGGTTCCCCTCTGTTGGTTCTGTGTGTGAGGCGTGGCCGGCACAGCTCAACAATTTGCTGTAGGATGTCCCTGACAACCCAATAGCACTCCACTATTGCCTGCTCATGTAGCCCCTAGTAGGTTACCCTGGGTCTGTACACTCTTCTCCTTCTCCTCACTGTGGGTTGGTCATCAGCATTCTCATCCTCACCACCCTCAGCCTCTTCCACATATTGATATATGAGAGCAACAGCAGCCCCTATCATTTTGTTAGTTTTGTCATGTAAAATGTCCCCATCTATTTACACCAGTGGTGTAGAGTTTGTGGGAAAAAACAAAATGAAAGGTGTTTGCATAGTTTATAATAGTGTGCTGGGCTGGGCTGCTGCCTGTGTAACTGGCTGATTCTGATACATTTCACCTGCCAGCGATGCTAGTTCTCCTTGATTGCCTTCCTACTGCTGTTTTCCCTTCCCATTGCCTTCCTGTTTAAGCCTCGAGGTGCGGCATGCATACCCAGTGCTCAAATGTGAAGAGAGCTGCTATTCCCTGTGTGTTTTTTTTTTTTGTTTGTTTAAAACCTGGTGCACAGCATGCACAGCTATTTAGACAATTTAAACACTGCTAGGCAGCCTCAGACACCCCCCTTCCTTAGCTGTGTTTAGCTAAGGGCAAACACGGGCCACAGAGCTCCAATAAGCTTACAGCATGCATTACACTCCCCCTTATGAGGTCATCTACCTCTTATGCTTATACTATGGTGTTGCTGCACCAACAGGGAAAATCTGTAATTAAGTATCAGTTCCCTCATTTGCATAAAACTGACTGCTAATGCATGGTTACATACTGACACTCAGCCTTCCCCCTTAGCAACCACTATTCCATGGCATTGTTGTCTTATGTATGCCATTGACTATTATGGCAGAATGTTGATTTGGGTTTAAAAGCTTATTTCCAAGTTTTTTCCTTATTTTCGTGTTGATCCTGTTTGTGCACTGAAAAATAAATAAAAGTTATTTTCTTTGGAGCTGTCATGCCTCAGTTTTGTAATCTGCAGAAATGTATTCAATTAGTAACTAAATGCATTTCTGCAGATTACACTATTCCTGCACAGATGCTTGCCTACTTCCTGGATCACTAATTCATCTCATTTGCATGTTTTTTACCAGCAACTTGGGTAATTAGCATACAGGAGCTGTGTCTGTGCAGGAATAGTGTAGAAGCACTCATGCACGTCCCGGGAGCTAGTTCCGGGATCGCTCGTCGGCCATATTGCATGCAGCAGCTCTTGCACTATTCCTAGATGCCATGCAGAGCTTGCTGAATCCTGGGGTTTAATTACCTCTCTATAGACTAGGAATACTACATAGCCTCAAATTTACAGACACAGAGATTCCTGGACTTCATAAATACAAACACCCTTGACCAGATAGTGAATACATCCACTAGAGGCTAAGTCACACTGGACCTTGTGCTCACAAATATGGAAGAACACTGCACACCCCCCACATGTCTTATCCTCCCTGGTAAGTTCAAAACATAAGGCTATTTAATTCAAAATCAAAATGAACTCTGCAATAACACTAAAACCAATAATTAAGAACTTTTCAAAGGCAAATTACCTGTTATTAAGTGATATTTTGTCAAAATTCAGTGCTCCTCAAAACCCTGAGAACACACTAGCTTATGCTGAATTGCTCTCAGAAACTCTGTGCAACCATGTCAGTTGCTGCATAGAGGCTGCTGTACCTGCCAGAAGTTAGCACAGAGCTAGCCCTAGACACAAACCACCCTGGTGGCATCCCAAATTAAACAGGATATAAAACAAAAGGAAAAGATATGGCAGAAATCAGGAAGGGTAATTTTCATAAAGATGAAAACTTACTCATCAAAGTAAATAGACAGCTAAGAGAGCTAATTAGGTCAAGCAAAACCAACTTTGAGTTTAAGATATCCTCACAGGTGCAACAAAACCATAAGGCCTTCTACAACCTATGTCAGAAACATCAAGGGCAGCATACAATGATGTGCGAACTGGTGATTAATGGTGCCACATTCACTGAACCTGGCAATATAATGAACCTGTTAGTGGGCAAATTCAGTTTCAACTTTATGCCCCTCCACCTCATCCCAACTCCCCCAATAATACCCTCAGACATAACCCCTCCAACTATAAGTAAGGAGCATGTACTGGGTGCACTCACTAAAGCCACAAACACAGCCTCAGTGGCCCCAATAACATCCCAGGATTTCTCCCGAATAGTCTAAAATATGACTTATCAGGACACCCCTGGAGTCATTATTTAATTATAGTCTTAAAAAAGGCTTTGTACCATGTGAATGGAGGACTGCAATGGCCATCCTCCTTCATAAATGGGGACCTTCAATAGGTCCTGGAAACTACAGACTCATTAGTCTGATTAGTCCTATTTGCAAAGTCATGGGAAGAATTATCATGGAAATTATCAGCAAGGATATAGGAGACGTTTAGGCACTAGATCCATCCCAGGTTGGCTTTGCCAAAAAAAGGTCATGCTTACTGAATCTGGTGGACTTTTTTGAAAAGGTCACTAAAGTAATGGATGAGGAGAAAACTGTGTTTACTGCCTATCTAGATCTGGAAAAGGCATTTAAAACAATACCCCACTTAGCATTGTCAACAAACTTACAGAACTAGGTATAAACCCCTTTATAACACACTGGATAACTAGCTTGTTCATTGATAAAAAATTTGAAACCACCTCAACAAAGTGCCTGGTCACCAGTGGAGTCCTCCAGGGCTCCATGCTAGGCCCGCTCCTCTTGGCATTTAGTTCATAGATGTCAAAGCAAATGTCAAAGGCGTGGAGATAACCAAGTTTGCAGATGACTGCAAACTGGAAGCAGTCATCGAATCCCTCCAAGATGAAAACACCCATCAGGAAGCTCTAATACAGACAAATGATTGGTGCCAAAGCCATGGCTTACAATGCAATACCAAGAAGTGCCTTATAGGATCTTTTGGCAAGTCTGCCACCCTGGGTAACTATAACATCAATAAAACACCCTTAAAAGTTGATTCACTAGTAAGGGATCTGGGAGCTCACTTAGATAGTAACTTTGCCTTTGACCAACATGTGTCCATGCTACTAAGAAAATCCATCTATGTTGCTCAACATATAAGCAAGGGCATGGCATCCAGGTCCAGAAAAGTTATACCACTGTACTCAGTCCTCATCAGGCACATCATAGAGTTTAATGATCCCTTTGATATGTTACTGACCAGTAAATGGATGCAGTAAATGGAATGTCCATAAAGGTTCCTTACAAAAGGAATACAAGGAGTAAACAAAATGTCCTGCATTGATTGCCTCAAAGCCTTGTGTCTTTATTTGGTATCATACTGGATTTTTAGATATGATCTTTGTCTGGCATACAAGGCATCCCTGTATCCTGTTTTGATAAATCGTTTCTGCAGCCACAAAACTAACAGCATCAGAACTACTAGAATAAAACTAAATTTTGCTTGTAACATAAATAGGGCATGTTGAGAAGACAGTTATGTTTCTCAGAGAATTCCCATTCTCTGGAACAGGCTCCCCACCTATGTGAAGCAGAGATCCTCCCTATCACTATTTAAGCACAACTTGGACCAGTCGATGGGTAATTGGAAATTCATTTCTGGTCTGCCTCCTATGTCTCAGATGGACAGAGGCAGTCAGTAAATCACTCCATATAAATCAAATATAAATCAAATCTGTGGGCCACATTTGGGTTGCATGGCTAGATATTTATGGTCCCTCATTGTTAACCTAGGATACACCTATGAAACTATGACCCACACTATGTAGCTGAGTTTTCTATGCTTCATTCACCCTGCCAACCCTTTGTGTGGCTGCTTGTTGTGTACATTTTCTAAGTGCAATGTGGAATAAATCTCTGAATTCAGCCTACAGTTTCATATCTGTAATGAACTTGAATACATATGTGCAATTATACTTTTCTTCCAGAAAATGTCAATATTTCTGTACATTAACAATCCAACAGCAAATGGAGTCAACACATGATTAAAGATGCACTGTTCATTTAGTAATAATAATGACAGTAAAAACGATTAAAACATATATCTTTACTTCATATAAAAAAAATAATAAAAATGGTAAACACTTTCACAATTTTCCTTGTTGCTTCATCAGACCAATTTAACAGTTCTAAAACACTTATTTTATACTTATCTCATTAAAAACATACCACTCCAGCTCAATTAATTTAAAAGTGGTGCCAAAAACTAACCTATCACGAAACGCATATCCAAACATTGTTTTTATTCAGTTTGCAGTAAATACATAGCAACAAGCATTGTTTACATTTAGTTCATGAAATCATCAGAACCTTACTGATGCCTTCTTGCTTTCAGATGAGGTTTGATAGGAATCCTATCATTGAAACCACTGCCTTACGTTGCCTGTAACTTAATAATCCATTCTGATTCATTAATCTCAATTTTACTACTTGTGTCCTCTTGCCTCGTGGTGATTTTTGTTTTATCTACTACCATGAACTTAAAGCAGTGTGATTCATTAGTATTTCTAACATGCTTAGCTAAAGCATTTTTGGTGTTCCAATCCTAATATTATAAACATATTCACGTATTCTACTGCGCAGGTCTCTGTCTGTTTTTCCTTCATAAAATTAACTGCATATCTGGCAGCATGCTGCATACACTGTGACTACTGCCACAATCTGCTATTAGCTTAAAGGAATATTGCCTCCCTATGTCCAGATGTATAAACACTTATCTTGGTTGTATAAAACTGCAATAATTGCAGTGTCCACAGGGAATTGTACTAAATACATGCTCATTATGTTCAACCATCGCTATTTCCAAAGTATTTTTACGATAATAACTTTCTCTTAAAGAATTTACAGTTTTCGTATTTAACTTTAAGGTGTTCCTCTACTATTTCTCTGATGGTTTCACTGGTTAATAACACCAGCCAATGTTTCTTTATAATATCCATGACATTTCTTGAATCACTAGTAAAAAGAAGACTGGTACCATAAGCTCTTGTTGTGCTAAACTAACCTGTTCTGAAAAATGTGGTTAAGCTTCAACACCTCTCATCTTAGATACATCCTTCACATTTTCATCTGTCTCCCTTTTATTGTATCCCCTAACCATTAGATCCTTACAAAAGGAATTTAGTTCCTTATTAAAATTTTCATCTGCCACTGTTAGCCTAGAGAACCTCATTCCTTGGCCCTTTATAACATTCTTAAACACATGCCTTCTATCCATATTATTTCTAAGGAAGTATGAATTTTATGGCATGGTTTCCTGTGCATTTCTGTTGATGTCCTGCACATATCTTTCTTAACTTTTACATCTAAAAAACAAATCTCCTTTGTAGACATCTCTATAGTAAACTTTAGATGGTTAATACAACTATTCATATGTCCAGAAAGGGCCAGTAATTCTTCATCATTGCCACCCCAGACAAAAAATAAGTCATCAACAAATCTCCTATGAAACAAAAATATTTTTCTTGTAACTTTCGTTATTGAGCATTTCTTTCTCTTCCCAATCTGCCATAACTGCATTGGCATAGCTATTGGCAAAAGAAGTGCCCATAGCCACTCCATCCTTTTGTAAATAGCAGCATTCACCAATCTTAAAAACATTACTTTCCAAAATAGTTTCCATAAACAGGCATATAAGGTCCACTTTCTTCCTCTTACATTTACCACATTTAACTAAATACCTTATAAAGGCAGACAAACCATGCTCATTGGGATAGTAGTAAACAGTGATTTAACATCCATCGTAAGTAACAGGCAACTTGACAAAACACAATTTTTACTTAACAGAAACAAGTCATTTAAAAAATGTCTTGTGGATTGTTTACATACACGTTTTAAAGCAGAACATTTACTGCATTGGTTGTAGCAGTTTGTTTCATGATTTCTGTATGTTAATCAATTCTCTTAATCATCAGCATTCTTGACTAAGAGCAGTGCATCCCATTAAGAAGGTCTTCATTTGGCACAAAAAAAATCTGAGCTGCATAAATGTTTAGTTTAACTCTTTAGCATGTATGTACAATTTAACCTAATGCAGAAATGTACACTAACATGGAAATGACAGAGCAGGACATACCCATTTCTGTGCCTGGAACCAGTTACCAGAGCAGGGAAGAAGAACATAGGCAGTAAAGGCAGTACCAGAAAACACAGAGGAGATAATGACAAATGTGCTAGATATCCTAAATATAAATGCAATGCTATGGTTACTGACAATACCATCCATTGACTTGCACTCTGTGCACATAACTTGCAGGCTGAGGTCTGGGAACTGAAAACCTAATTATGAGCAATATGCCAACACAATTATTTGAGGCAGGTTTAGTTGCTGAGAGGATGTCGTATACAGCTAACTGTCAGAAAATTCAGCATGCCAGTTGAAAAGAAAGAAAGAAAGAAAGAACATTATATATGAATACCAGTATGCATAGTTGCAAAAATGATAACTTGTGACACAAAACACATTGACAGTAAGAACCTCAAAGCCAATGTTGCTATCCAGTATAATAACAAAACAGAAAAGCTGATTAGAGCAGCGACATGCTCAGGAACAATGAGTTTCCCCAAAACACAAAGAAGTGGTAAGAAAATGATTTTCTGTCTACCAGACATACCGATGTTCAGATGTTAAATGAAAGATGGTGCATACAACCACCATCGCTTAGCTGGTAGAGCAGATCACCGAAAGACATCAAAGTGAGCTTAGCTGTAATCTGTCTGTTGCTTACATGGATCTTCTTGCTTGCAAGATATAGTTGCCAGCTAAGCTACTACCAATCCCCAAGGAAATAACCCACTAATAAGGTCTCAGAATTGGTGTGGCAGGGCCTCACATTTGTGGGAAAGCAGCAGTAAATTTATAAAATGCACATACAGATGGGTGCATCAGAAACTCACTATTACTGCCCAGATTGCAGTATTTTCCATATGCTGGTACCTGCTTTACAATAGTACTTGAAATTAATTGTACTGCACTGGTTGCCTCTTTTTTTAATTCCTAAGGGCCACTGACACTGAAAAATACTTTAACTTCATCCAAGAACCACAAGGCTCTACAAAATAACTCAAGATTTCAAAATAATAAGAAGATAATACCATTAATAATAAAAATAAGCTGGCAGCATAATGCCTTCCTTTAGGCTCTTGCAGTGATATAGGGCCATATCACTAAAACAGAGTGCCATTTTGTGATTGGCAAGAGTTCTATTTGAATTTCATTGAATTTTCTTTGCTTATACAAAGTTGTCATATTTACATAATGCTTTGTTCTTTTCCACAGAACTTCAAAATGCTTGCTGAGCACACCATATGAAATACTGTGCTTTGTTTTACCACTGACTTTATTAGAACACTAAGCACTTTTTCTGTTATGCACTTGATGTTTGCATTACTAAGTGTTTATCTTCTATCTCTGCTTAGTTTTTACATGTTGTAAAGTTTATTTTTACCTTTATTTTGATGTTTTTATGATCTAGTTTAGAAAAGCTTTTGTTTGTACCCTAGCATCAGTAGAAGGGCAGTAGAAGGGGACCAAGTCATTTCTGTGCTTGAGATTGCTTAAAAAACAACGAGCGCTGTTTTGTGATTGGCCACATTGCTATTTCATTTGTGTTATTATCTTTGCTTGCATAAAGTCATAATTTTTATGTGAAGCTTAGCATCATGCAGCAATGGTAAGTGTGTCCTGTATAGTCGCATATATTTAAGCCCCTAATTTGCACACAGGGAATATTTCTTTCCCATGAATTTAGGCTTCAATATTAGTCTTTCCCATATTGTAACTAACCAAATTAATCATAATCCCCTCAGGTACCAATCACCTTGCAGCCTACACAGTAGACATCTGGAATTATGAGGCTGTATTTTCCTACCATCTCTACAGCCAGTTTGGTGGAAATGGGCATCCTGAAACAATGTATCATTTGTCTCATGTTTACTCACAATCACCTAATCCTTAAGCAACCTGATACAGTGTGTGAAGGATGTAGTTATGCAATACCATTGCAGGCAAGGTTGTCTTACACAGAGGCTGCATATACCAAACAGGATGTCAACAAAACACAATGCCATACTTTGCCTACCAGATACATTAGGCCTAACAAATAAACCCATCTATGCTGAGGTTCTTAAAATTAATCTAGATTAATCTAGTTTAACCTCAAAGGCCTTCCTGACACAACTGTTGCAACAAATACCCTCAGCAACATCATAGGTTCATAGGTTCATAGGTTGGTACTAGGCTATCGGCCCTAGGGCCTATGCAAGCTGAGCCATAACAATTCCCTAGATATTTCTTCCCACAATATTTACTTCTCTGGGCCCCTGTCCTGCAGGGCGACTGACATGATCCCCGGGGTGAATTTCTTATCTCCCATCCAATCATCAAGGTTCCTTTTGAAAAGGAGAAGTCAAAGTGAAAGCACTCAAAAGTACCAATAAAGGGCCAATGAGGTGCTCTGCTTGACATGTATGGGCAGTCTATTCCAGAGTATGGGGAGTCTCTGGGTCAGAAACCTATCCCTCCAGCATGTTTTGTTCATTGTGATGACAAGGTTTAGATACCTGGAGCGTGTGGCTCTGAGGGATTGGGATTTCTTTAAGTGGAGCATGTTCAACAGCTCAGGGTTTGACATGGTCTTGTATGTTAAGCAGAGATCGCCTCTGAGTAGACGATATGCCACAGAGTATAGCTGGAGTTTTTTTAGACGGTCAGCATATGGCATCTGCTTTAGGCCTGTGATTCTTTTAGTGAGGTATTTCAGTGGCCTTTCCAGCTGTTGCAGATGTCTTGTGAGGTACATACCAAACAGGGCATTATACTCTATAATGGGTCTAAAGAGGGATGAGTACAGTGGGACAATGACCTCCTTTTCTATGGATGAAAAGCCCTTAGTGATGAGGTGTGCCACATAGAAGGATTTCCTGACTGTTGTGGCGATGTGGTTATCGAAAGTGAGACCACTGTCCACCTGTGTCCCTAAGTCTCTCATTACACTTTCAATGTTTAGCATTCTGCCAACTATGTGGTAATTCATAGGTACATGTTTTTTTCCAAAGGGGATAACTATACATTTCTTGGCATTAAGCTTGAGCCCATGGCTCACAAACACTCAACTCAAGCAGCACCACCACAAATAGACACATACAACTCATGGTGTCTCAACTCAAGAGGCTATAAGTCAAACTACCACACAGACTGACATCCTATCCATAGGAACTCCATTGTTAGTCATACTGATGCACCCTCACCAGGCAGAGCCAACAGAGGATCATGATCAGCTGCCTGTTGGGGTCAGGATTCTTCACATACTGCATTAACCCAGGTCCTTGTATCAGAAGTACATGTATGTCACAGTCAAAGTACACATGAGAGTAAAATGGCATGAGATGTATCTCCCTGCACTAAATAAAGAGAAACATGATGGAGCTCTCAGAATATTTGTCCAAGGTAAGTGTGAACCTACACCTGAGCAGCATTTTACCTCCACCTAGAATGATGCCACAATATGACAAAAAATTATTTACTTCAACAATTGGCTTAAATTCTGGTGTCATTTGAATGAGTCACAGTATATATCAACCTGGAAGGACAAGGAATACATTCCAAGTGCTTTGCCAGGGATGGCCTGCATCTGCCCCCCAAGGCTTTCATTTAACCTTACCCATCCCCACAATGCCTTTTTAGACAAAGTTAATCTGCAAAAGCTTCCAGCATAGCAATGAAAAATTCATATAACATCCTACAAAAAAATGCACTTACTGCAGGCACTTATGACCCTAGGATGCATTGAAATTTTCAGGGTCACAGAGACCTGGTTCATGAAAATTAAAAAGTCATCAGTGCAAGGTCTTAATGCATACCATTCTCTAGATGAAGGCACTAAAGGCATGGTCTCTATATTCATAAAACAAAATTTCACCTCCAAACTCATTAGGCAGGATAATGACATGGAACTCCTCTGTGTTGAACTTACCATTAACAACCCCCCCTAACTCATGATAGTTAACTGTAGGATCCCTATATATCACCATTTTCTCATTCCTTTGCCATGACTATTCTGGAAACCCTAAACATCCAGTCAAACACCATTTTCCTAGGGGATTTCAACGTTCCCTCCATCAGCTGGGAAACTTTTACACCCTCAAACATGTATACCTAGAGATTTCTGAACTTTATGAATACAAACTTGCAGGACCAGCTAGTCAGCCCCCTACTACTGGAGACAAAATACTAGATTTTATTCCCACCAGTTTATTACATCTCTATTCCCTACCAGTTGAAAACTGACAGACATTAAAAAACATTGAAGAAAATATCTCTCAAGATCCTGGCTCTGTAGCTATATATCTCCAGGATAAGTATAACATATTTGCCTCTTCCTCCTCTTTTACAATACCTCTGCTTTCCTCTACTGTTATAAATCATCATTCTGTAATCACCCACCCCATGGTCTACCTATGTCTCTCTTAACTCTTTTACCATGCATTTTACTTATGTCATACACCCACGTAATATGGATGACTTCTTTGAAAAGGTAACCAAAGCAACAGATGAAAGAAAATCTTTACACAACACATATCTAGGCCCCACAAAGGAATTAAACATCTCCCGCTCAGGCATGATTGATAAACTCATCCAGCTAAATGTAAATCCCTATGCAACTCACTGGAGAGCAAACAGGCTTATAAATATAACCCATGTAGTTAGGATGGGTGGCTCTACCTCCTCCAAATGACCTAATACTTTGTAGGGAACTCCAGGGTTTGGTACTTTAGCCACCATCTTTGACCTCTACTTCTCATAGCCTCTACTTCTCATAAGTCAAAGATAAAGCTAATGGCTTATGGTGACCACGTTTTCAGATTATTGTAAACTTGGTGCCATGACAAACTCTCCAGAAGACATCAAGATCCTTCAAGAAAGTCTTTTAAAAAAAAATAGCTGGTGCCAAAGTCATGGCCTAAAATGAAATGCCAAGAAATGTATCATTATATCCTTCAGCAAGTATGTCCACTGCAACTATCACATCAACATACCCCTGAAAATTGACCCAGTAGTGAGGGACCTGGGAACCCATGTAGACAATGAGATGTCATTTGATCACCATGTATCTTGTGTTGTAAGGAAGTCCTTTTTCATTGTGCAGCCTATTAGCAAAGGTATGGCATTTAGGTCCAGGGAGGTGATCATTCCACTGTGTGCTGCAGCCATTGGGATAACCATTGAGTACAATACTCCCTTTGGTATACCTGTCAAAACACCTGAAAAATCCAGAGCATCCAAAATGCTTTCTCATTAAGAAAATCAAGGGCTGAAATCACAAAAGCTATAGTGATGGACTCAAAGCCCAGTCCCTTTTTCTGTATCTTCAAGGCTACTGAGAAATGATTTATGTTTCACTTAAAGGGTCTCTACTGACCCCATCCTTTAAGATCTACTATGCATCCAAAATTCCAATAGTGGCAGAAACAGTTGCTCATGAAATCTCAATGTTTTCTGCAAAATAAATAAAATATGCTTGAGGGATAAATATGTCTCTCAAACAATACCACTTCTCTGGAATTATCTTCATCTCCATGTAAAGCAAAATGTGTCCCTTATTTTATTCAAGTGTAGTCTGTATGTCTGAATGAGAAGCCACAAATTCTCACCTTGATTGATGCCCTTGTCTCTTATAGACCCTTCTTCCTTGTCCTAACCTTTCTATTGTTAAAAAAGGGGTCATGGGAGGAGAATGACATATGTGTCTGCTGTACATGTGTGTGTGTGTGTGTGTGTGTGTGTGTGTGTGTGTGCGTGTGTGTGTGTGTGTGTGTGTGTGTGTGTGTGTGTGTGTGTGTGTGTGTGTGTGTGTGTGTGTGTGTGTTAGAGAATATATTGAAACATTGAATAGAAATATGCATTTTGACACATTTGGTATGTTAGAACTAAATTAGTTAGGAAGACATTTCATTATGCAATGAAATGGTAATGACCATAAAAATACTCACTTACTCAATGACTTTAAACATCTTTGCTTACTCTCTACTAAAAGCTAATATAAATCACTGCAAACCTTCAGACTGGTACTTTTAATCTACAGACATATAAACATAGACTGTTACAGATCACACTGTATGTGGCAATGAAATTAAAGATGTGCTTAAATAGGTTAAGGTCTAACTCATCTTCTACTTAGTAGCATCTAGTAGGGTTCCACACACACATGAAATCAGCAAGAAAATATAAATAGTATTGCTGAAACTGAATCTTCAGGTCTTGATAAGTACCATCATGTCGTGGATTCTGTTTTTATAAAATATCACCAAGACAACATTAAGATATAGACTGTATATCTCTATCATGGGGAAAGGTAGGTCAAAAAATTAAAAAGAAGAGTGAGTACACAGGACCCATGATAAAAAACTTGCACACTCCTGGTGTAAGCTCTGATACCATAGAAGTAATTCACAAAACATACATAAATTGACAAGGTAAGCAAGAGGTACAGAGATAATAAAGTGAACAGTTGAGAATAAGGAAGAAAGTATGCATTGATACTATCAATCAAGAAGCCCAGAACTTCCACAAAGTGAAATATAGCATTAGAGGAAAGAAGTGAAGTTTGGAACAGATGAATTTGTCATGGGACGACCTTGGCATGAATAGAGTCGGGGGGGGGCTGGATGTAGGAAGATAGGTATGTTAGGTAGTGAGGGTAGGGAGAGGGTAGGAAAGAGTTAATTAGGTTGGGAACTGGAAGATGAAGTGAGGTAAGGCATAGGGGTGGGTCTTTGGGGTGTTTGTAGGGGAAACTGGTATGAGTAACCACATTTTGGTGTGGTCTTGCTGAAGCAGGATCATGTCCTGATGACCTGAGGTGTTAATAAGGTAGGCCTTGGGTGGTGCTAGTCAGTGAGGTGAGTACAGTATGGGTTATTTGCATATATATATATATATATATATATATATATATATATATATATATATATATATATATATATATATATATATATATATATATTTGGGGGGGATTATGGTGGGTGATGTAAAGGGCATATGGCAGTATTTTGTAGATATGTAGTATAGACATGCATGTAGTGTAGACATATTTAGGTATTTGTGTCGATGGTGGTTTAGTGGTTATTTCTCTCATTGCGTTGCATCATCTTATTGGGTTCCCTGGTGGTTTAGTGGCTTATTTGTCATGTTTTTCTTTATCTTTTGGTGTGTGGTGTGTTAAGTGGTTCCATGGTGGTCTAGTGGTTTTTGCTTGGTTGTGGCAGGTTTTAATGGCTGTTTTTCATTTCCCTGGTGTCTAGTGATGGCTTTGCGAGGTTCCCTGGTGTCTAGTGATGGCTTTGTGAGGTTTCTGTGCATGGTTCAGTTCCCTGGTGTGTAATGGCAGCTTTGTGAGGTTTGTGTGGATGTTTTCGGTTCCCTGGTGATTAGTGGCAGCTTTGAGAGGTTTTTGGATGGTTCTGTTGATTTTTTCTTTGTCCCTGGTGGTGTGGTGGTTATTCGCAGGCTTGTACTGTCTTGTAGCCAGGCGCACATGTGCAGTAGCACTATTGTAGTCTCTTAATGAGAAAGAAAAATGCCTTCTCGAGTGCAGCAGGTAAGTGCTGATGGTGGTGGTTGGGGATGGTAATGGTTAGTTTCTGTTCCTGGTGGCTGCGATGTCTG
This sequence comes from Protopterus annectens, assembly GCF_019279795.1. Taxonomy (NCBI): domain Eukaryota; kingdom Metazoa; phylum Chordata; order Ceratodontiformes; family Protopteridae; genus Protopterus; species Protopterus annectens. Next base: position 634,996 of record NC_056729.1, read on the forward strand.
TGTGAGGTTTGTCTGGATGGTTTTCGTTGGTGGTTAGTGTTGGCTTGTAGGGTTTAAATGGATGATTTCTGTTCGCTGGTGGTTAGTGGTGGCTTTGAGAGGTCGAGTGAATGGTTTTAGTTCCCTGGGGTCTACTGATGGCTTTGTGAGGTTTGTGTGGATGGTTTTGATTTCCCTGGTGTCTAGTGATGGCTTTGCAAGCTTCCCTGGTGTCTAATGGTGGCTTTGTGAGGTTTGTATGGATGGTTTTGGTTCCCTGGAGGTTAGTGTCAGCTTTGAGAGGTTTTTGGATGGTTCTGTTGTTTTTTCCTTCACCTGGTGGCTAGTCACAACTTTGGGAGGTTTGCATGATGGTTTTTGTGCTTTGGTGGCTAGTGGTATGTTCCCGGGTCTTGGGGTAGCTTTCCTGGCTCTTTTGGATGGTTTCTCCATGGTGGCTAGTGGTTTCTGGGATGCAGGTAAGCTGTGCGGCTTTCCTCATTTGAGCGGATAGTGTGCACATGCGCAGTAGCATCGGCAATCATGGATTGCTTTTATTATATAAAACAAAAAAAAAAAGAAAGCAGCAAAAGACTATACATGTGTAATAGCTAGTCTGTATGGGCAGGCAAGGAGATCAGGCTAGGTTCTTTAGGTAAGTAGGGTTTGGGGTGCATTATAGTTAGTATTTAGTATACATAAAAATAAATAAATACTTATATATATCCTATATGTATAATGGCTATATAGCAGATTAGATGGCATAGTCTGGGGTGACTGGCATTAGGTGATAGAAGTAATTAGCTGTTCGACACACAGGGTTGTAGTGACATGCAGAGGTGCATGTTTCAAGTCCCAAGATGAGCAATTATTTATTTTTTTTTTTCCTAGGCTGACTTATAGAAGGTAGGTAGGGGATTAAGTAGTTGTGGGCAACAGTTTAGGAGAGGTGATAGGCATAAGGAGTTTAGGAATTGTGTGCTATTTCTCTGCAGGTACTGATTGGTGCTAGCATGCATTTCTTTAAAAGGTTGTTTTAACAACAATTTCTCTTTTGTTTCTTTAGGTTATCATGGCTGAAGGGTTGAGACAGAGGTGCGCCAGTATTGTGGCACAGGCTGAAGACCTCTTCAAGGACATTTCTGCTGAAATTCCATCAACTACTGCTCAGGATTCGAAATCTTGGTGGGAGAGACAGATGGTGGCTACAACCTGGGGTCGAGGGTGAAGAAAGCCAGATAGTCAGCATCGGGGGATGTGGCAATGGAGGTTGGGATGCCGCTGGTGGTCCCTTCATCTTCCGCAGGTAATTCGTTATCAGGTCTGACAGGGTTCATAGGTTCATAGGTTGGTACTAGGCTATCTGCCCTAGGGCCTATACAAGCCTAGCCATAACAAGGGAGTGAGGATATAGCATCAGCTATGGGATGGGGGGTAGCGTGCAGTGAGCGGGTCCAAGGTGAGCTAACGGGTAGGGGTTTAGAGGCATTGGTTGATTGGGAAGGGGTTTTTGATAATACTCTTATCATTGCTTGATCCAGATTTGGGGTCTGACTTGGATGTTGTGGGGTCTGATTTTTGGAGCTTGGCTGGGGGATTGATTGGCAATGCAGGCCTTATGTCAGGAAGGGGCTCCCATTGTTTTGACTCCCCATATATCGTTGGTGGTGAAGGAGAAGATTTGGAAAGGGGAATTCATTGATATTTTTGAATTGCTTAATCCTGATGGGGTGCATCAGTTGACAGAGGCTGAGTCGGCTAAAGGAAAGGACCTTTTGGCAGCATTGGTGGTCATAGGTCACAGAAGGGTTAGGTTCATAGGTTCATAGGTTCATAGGTAGGTACTAGGCTATCTGCCTTAGGGCATTTATAAGCCTAGCCAGAGTGTGTCCGCTTTCGCCACCCCATTGATTAATTAGCTGAGCCTCTGTCAAGCAGAGCCAATGAAGTGATCCAAGGGGTGTATTTTCTGTTACCCATCCACTCGTCACAGCTTCTCTTGAAGAGTGTTAGTGAGGGGCACTGCCTAATGTAGTTAGGAATTTTGTTCCAAAGCATGGGGAGTCTCTGTGACAGGAATCTATCCCTCCAGCATGTTCTATTTATTGTTGTGGCGAGGTTTAGCTCACTAGAGCGCATGGCTCACAGTGACTTGGATTTCTTTAGGTGGAGCATGTCCATCAATTCTGAGTTGGACATGGCTTTGTAAATCAGGCAGAGATCACCTCTGAGTAAGTGATATGTCACTGAGTACAGCTGGAGTTTTTTCAGTTGGGCTGCATAGGACATATGTTTGAGGCCAGTAATCCTCATGGTGAGGTGCTTTTGTGGTCTTTCCAGCTATTGGAAGTGTCTTGTGAGATGCATCCCAAATGGGGCATTGTACTCTATAATGGGTCTGATGAGTGACGAATAGAGGGGCACTATAACCTCTTTATTTCTAGATGCGAACCCCTTAGTAATTAGATGGGCCACATAGAAAGATTTCCTAACTACTTTGGCAATATGATTGTCAAAGGAGAGATTACTAACTACCTGGGTTCCAAGATCTCTTATTACTACTTCTGTATTAAGGGGGCTCCCGCCTATGTGGTAATTCATGGGTGCTTTGTTTTCCCCAAACGGAATGACTATGCATTTTTTGGCATTTAGCTTGAGGCCATGACTTTGACACCAGGTGTCTGTCTCAGTAAGGCCTTTTTGAAAGATGTCCATGTCAGCCAGAGAGTCAGTTATGGCTCACAGTTTGCAGTCATCTGCGAACTTGGTCAGCCACTGTTCTCTTGTGTTTGCTTGTACTTCTGAGAAATATATGCTGAACAGTAAGGGTCCCAGAACTTAGCCTTGCAAGACACCACTTGTGACTGGTTTAGAGTTGGACCTGGAGCCCGCTATTCTTACCATGTGAGTTCTGTCTGTAAGCCAGTTGGCAACCCATCTTGTGATGCAGGGGTTTATGTTCAGGCTGGTGAGTTTTTCTATAATACCCAAGTGAGGAATGGTGTTGAATGCCTTGGCAAGATCAAGGTAGGTGCTGTGAACCACCTTTCCCTCATCTATGGCCATGATGACTGTCTTGAAGAAGTCAACCAGGTTTAGTAGGCATGATCTGCCCTTAACAAAGCTGAACTGGGTTGGGTCAAGCACTTGGAGGTTCCCAATGTCTTTGTTAATGAGTTCCATGATGATGCACTCCATAGCCTTGCAGACCAGGCTAGTCAGGCTTATGGGGCGATAGTTGTCAGGCTCAGTTGTGGCCCCTCTTTTGTGGAGCTGAATAACCATTGCTGTGCACCATTCTTTGGACACATAGCCTGTGGAGAGGCTGAAGTTGAACAGCATGTTTAGGTGAGGGGTTATTTCGTTCTGTAGTTCGTGCAAGATGCAGCCTGGGACACCATCTGGCCCCATTGATGCTGTGTTTTTGGCTTTTGAAAGGGCTGTTTTCACCTGTGCTTCTGTGATTTCTGGGACACTACACTTTTCTGGTATTGTTGTGGGCCCTTTTGAAGGTGAGAGGGAGGTGAAGTTTGCACTGAATCTATCTGCCAGGATGTTGGCAATATTAGCAGGTTCAGTATATTTTGTGCTATTTTGCACTAGCTCAGAGCATATCTGCGAGATGCCACTTAGATTCTTGCCATAGCTAAAGAAGGCTTTGTGGTTATCTTTTGAATCCTTGGCTATTTTTCTTTCGAAGTTAGCCTTGGATGATTTTTATGAGGGACCTTAGTTTCTTACTGATACTGATCAGGGATGTCTTTCCTTCTTGGGATTTGCTTTTTTTCTGAACTAGTTTCCTCCTTTTGTTGTATAAGATGTTTATGGCAGGGGTCCACCAGACTGGTTTCCTTCTCTTAGGGGAGTGAGTCTTGGTTTTGCTAGGGATAGCATGATCCATGCATCCTTTTAGGTGCTCACAGAGTGCAATTGTAAAGGATTCTGCATCTTGGGCAGTGTTATCCTTTAGCATGGGGGCTGTGAAACTTACCACCTCTGCCTTAAGTAAAGTGAAGTTTGTTTTAGAAAAGTTTTTCACTGTGGTTTCCTTGGTTGGGGGTGGTGGTGGGGTATAGACATCCAGGATGATTAGTTTATGGTCTGATCTAACCAGTGACGGATTGACCTCCGGTATGGAACACCTGTCGTCCATGTTGGTGATGACCAGGTCCAATATGTTGCGGCCTCTGGTAGGGGAGTTTACCAGCTGATCCAGGGCATTTAAGTTGATAAATTCCAGGAAGCGCTGAGCCTGGGAGTTTGTACTCAAGTAGTTTTCCCAGTTAATGGTAGGGTAATTGAAATTGCCCAATATAAGGGTGCTCGGTAGGACCTTCATGTTTTCCAGTGTCTCCAAAAAGGCATGGTCCTGTGTCATGGAGGGTGATCTGTATCAGGCCACAATTTGCATTGCAGATTTGCCCGATGTTAGCTGCACATGGATGATCTCAGAGGTATCATGCTGCGCCACTAACCTGGAGGTGTGGGTATACTTGATGAATATGGATAAAGCCCCTCCTTTTGTGTTTCAGTCCATGTTCTGTGGCTGAAATGTGTGATATGAGTTATAGCCCAGTAGTGCTAGAGTGCTCTCTAGAGCCTTGAACCAGGTTTCAGTTACTGCACAGATGTCGACGTTCTCCATACTTAGGATTGCTTCCAGCACATGCATTTTGAGATTTAAACTCCTGGCATTGAGTAGCATAACCCTCATTTTTTTACTTGTGCTGTTTACAGAGGTGGATTTGAATTTTGAGCCTTGCCAAAAAAAGGCACTATGGGGGCAGCAAGAACCTTGGCCAGTATTCAAAAGTCAAGGGGTGACAGGTGCAAGCCATCTCTTGCGAATCAACGTGGCTTGTTGAGCATGTCATCCCAGGCTGACAGACACTGAATCCCCTTTGAATGACACCAGAAGCTTAGCCAGTTGTTGAAATTGATTATTTTTTTCTTTAAACTGAGGTATCATTCTTGGTGAGGGCAGGATGATACTCAGGGTCAGGGTCATACCCGCCTGGGCTACATGATCAGAGAGCTCTTCCATGTCTCTTTTCATGTAGTCCAGGGAGGTATGTCTCAGATCATTCACATCAACATGAACAATGACAGAGTCATATTTGTACTTGTTCTGGAGTGACCTGAGTGCTTGTGCTATGTGGCAGATTCTGGCTCCCGACAGGCAACTAACAGTAACCTTCTCCTTGTCCAGCCTAGTGAGTGGGGTGTCAGTGTGCCTGACTATTGAGTCACCTATTACTAGTGTGTTAGGTATGTTATTTTGCCTTAAGGGCTGCGATTGTGCGGCACATTGATTTTGTGTTTTATGTGTTGCCTGGTTTGTGATGGGAGGTGCAGATTTTGTGGGTGTCTGCTTTGGACCTCTCTGATGTTTTTGCAGGTTTTTATTTAGAGCCTCCGAGTATGATTTCATGTATTTATGTGTATTTTTTGCCAGTGTTGGTTTAGTAGGTCTATGTGAGGCTGGAGGTGTGGTGCAAGTGTTAACCTTCTTCTCATGATTGTCTGTTCCAGTCTTGGGTGGAGAGACCTTAGCCTCCAGTTTGGCTGTATAATTGCATCTCTTGCAGATGTTACTGTTTTGTGGTAGGAGGAGGGCTGTCTGTGTACATGAAGCAGCTGTAACATTGCCTCAGGATACCCAGATTCACCAGCTGGACTGAAGAGTACACCTGAAATTGCCCTTTGGTCATGCCTGAATAGTAGGGTGAGCTGCTTAGTCACTTGGTTGGTGAGGGGTGGATAAAGAGCATTGCCCTGCTGGGCAGTCAAGTGTCTGGGTATGTCAGTGCTTGCTATTAGGTCTGAGCAAGTGCTGGACTGTAGGATGCTTTTTGAGTGCTTAGGTTGAGAGTTAGACTAGTTTCAAGTGAAAAACTGAAGAGGAGATTTAGTGGAGCTGGGAATAATTTAACCCTAGCTAACCGGTGCTGCCTGTTGCACAAAACCGTGCAAATGCATTTTTTAAACTACTAACTTCTGGGCTGGAACCACTCCTCCAGGAACAGATGGCTGCTCAAAGTTCCCCTCTCTCACAAGTGAACAGAGAAACTTCCCTCTATCCAAGTAAGGTATGGGCAACTCAGAAACTTGTAACACAGCCCTGAATTCAGCACTAGCCTGAAAACTGGACTATACTAGCTTAGAAAGGCGGGAAACAAGATTTTTTTTTTTTTGAAAAGATAAGGCAAAAACCGTAAAAAGTACATTTAAAACAGCTTTAAATGACTACAAGTGATCAGAAAAGAATATTGCACTTTAGTGTGTAGTCTACAACAGTTAAACAATTTATTTAAACAAAAAACAACTTTTTAAAAGTTCAGGCAGTCAAATAAGTGCAATATGTGAAAAAAACAAGCAAGGTAGGTAGGTTTAGGCCCAGGTCATGGAATAACTGGATCCTTAGTTCTATATACTACATGGTGATTTGGCTGGAGAGGGATACTTCGCTGGCTCTTCCTTTCCTGGCCTATTTTTTCACTATCAGGGAAGCACAGAGGTTGTGGCCAGGCTATGCATGGTTTTGGTATGCTCAGAAGTTTCGTAAGTGGAAAGCTGTGGATAAATCCATGCAGTGGGAGGCTAGACACATGGACATTTGGCTTTCTACCATGATGGACATGGGTGCAGGGAGTAGTAGATTGGCTCAATAATCAGAGGGGAGTGTTGGGCATTTAATGTAGGAAAGTGTTCTTGAGTAGGTTGTAAATTTTCCCATATTTGCTCTAAGTGTATGGGAGCTCATGCTGTTACATTATGTGGGGGGAGGGGGTTGGGGCTCTGCTGCGGGGCAGACATCTTATTCTGTGGGTCCTAGAGGTTGGGTTGGTTTTCATCTAGCATGGGTAGGTGGGCAAGGCCAGGGTACCTTTCGGGGGCAAAGGGGGGACCTTTCGTGGAGTTAGGAGGTGACCAGGGGACTCATTCTCCTATTAAGGGCCAGGTTTTGGTTAAAGTAGATATTGAGTCGGTGTTTCATTTGTTGCTGGTGTGGGAGGAGGACTGGCCTTTGTTGGGCATGGTGGTTGGGGAAAATTTTATTTTGACACTGCTATGCCTATGGGATGTGCAGTGGCATGTTCCATGTTTGAAAAGATTAGTTCAGCACTCCATTGGATTTGGCAGCAGAGTTGGTGGGTGATGGCCGGGATAAGGCGCAGGCAGCTTTGTGTGAGTTTGTGGGGATGTGTGAGTCCCTCAGAGTTCCTTTGGCTAAGCACAAGTTAGAGGGCCCTGTGAAGGTGTTGGATTTTTTGGGCTTGACAGTAGATACATGACAAGGCCTGATTCTTTACTGTGGGACAAGTTGGTTCGGCTGATGGAGAAATTCTGTTGGGTGAAGTCCAAGTTCAAGGTTCAGGTGTGAGAGGTTATGGAATTGTTGGGTTTGATAACTTTTGCTTGTAGGGCTGTGCATCCGGGGTGCATGTTTTGCCGGTCTGTAGCATTTCTGTTGAAAGGATGGAGGAGTAAGCATCACAGAGTGTGGGTCACTAAGCTAGTGTGAGAGGATTTAGAGTTGTGGATGAAATTTTTGGAACTATTTAATGGGATTTCAGTCTTGCAGTCAGATTGGGTAGAGCAATGGGAGATACAGTTGTTTACTGATGCAGCTGGGGGTATGGACATGGGAGCTTACTTTGCTGGCCAATGGTTTTCTGCTCCTTGGCCAGAGCATTGGTCAGTAGACTGGAAATGGGATGTCGCCTTTTTGGAATTGATGCCTATTTGGGTGGCTTTGGTGGTTTGGCAGGATTGTTTAAAAGGTAGGATGTTGTTTTTTTATTCAGACAATGCTTCACTGGTGAGGGTGTTGCAGGTTAAGATGGCTAAATCTCCTCATTTGTTACTTGTTCTCAGGAAACCGGTATTGCAGAGTTTGATGATTAACTTTTCCTACACAGTATTGCATGTGCCTGGGGTTAAGAATGAGATAGCTGATAGCTTGTCTCATTTTCAGTTTTGCAGGTTTTGGCAGGTGGCTCCAACAGCAGCATTGCATCTGGCAATTGTTCTGGAGGACATTTGGTGGATTGGTCCATATTAATTAGCATGTTGGTGCAGCAGTCATGGGCAATGTCTATGAGAAGCGTTTAAGGTAGGACTTTATTTCATTTTGACCAGTTACTGAGGCAGTTACCAGATGAGGAGTGTCAGTGGTCAGAGGTTTTGCTGCTGCATTACTTGGCCATGTTGAGTGAGCAGGGCAGGGCGGTTAGGACAGTGAGGGTGGTGTTGGCAGCCATTGCTGCTTTTACGCACTTGGCCGGATTGCAGGATTGGACTAGGTCCTGGCTGGTGAGTCAAGTATTAAAGGGTTGGAGCAGAGTTGAAGGTGGGGTCATAGATAGGAGATGGCCAGTGATGAAGGAGATTTTAAGCATGTTGCTACAGAGTTTAGGTAAGGTGTATGGATCCTTGGAGGAGTATGTGATGTGGAGCATGGTGTGTAAAGGTATTGTGGGGCATTCGGAGTGTCCAAGTTATTGGGTTCTTTACTATGGGAGGATGTGTTGATGTCACCTAGGGTGGTGAACATTTGGCTGCGGTCTTCAAAGATGGATCAGGAGGGCATGGGGTCCTTATGGTATTGGAAGTGACCGAGGTAAGTTGGAGATGTCCTGTGGTGTGGGGGAAGAGATTGTGGGTGGCTCAAAGGGGTAGAGTGCAAGGTTTGGTTTTTACTTCATTAGGAGGTAAAGGCTTGACAGGTGAGCAACTGAATTTGATTATGAGGATTGTTCTTTGTAGTGTTAGTTTAGAAGGGAATACATTTTCTTCTCATTATTTTAGAATGGGCAGGGCATCAGACTTAGTGAAGGAAGGACGTTCTATAGAAGTCATTAAGAGGGTGGGAAGGTGGTCTTCCAATGCCTTTTTGTCTTATGTAGCTAGGTATACAGCAATTAGACGCAATGGAATGAATTTGGGGTTAGACCATTTTGGATGGAAGGTCATCTGGTATGGTGTTAGAGGGTTGATGTGGAGCAGGATATTGCAGATATTTATTGGGTTACAGAGTCAATGGATCAGTGGGGGTTGCCAAAGTTGTTGTTGATTCATTAGGGGGGGAATTATTTAAGTAAGATTCTGAAAAGGCAGTTGGCACATCTTATTTGTGAAGATGTGTTAGCATTGAGGAGGATGTATCCATCGTTGGTTTTGATATGGTCTGAGATTATTCCACTGCTGGTTTGGAGAGAGGCAAGGAATTTTGTGGTGGTGGAAAGGGGTAGGAGGTATGTTAATTTTATGTTGGCAAAATGCTTGAAGGACATTGGGGTGCATACAATACGGCGTGTTGAGTTTGAAAGCAGGGACCTTGTATGGTATAGGTCAGATGGAGTTCATCTTAATGAATTTGGGCTTGATTTATTTAATCTTAACCTGGGCATGAAGGTGGAGGATCTATTGAAAAGTGGTATGGTCAGAGGGGGAACAGCCCTTTGGGCTGGTGGGTGGAGAAGAGGGTCAGGCTTGACCCTCTTCTGTCCCCCTCAGTAGGATATTTGGAATTGATGGTGGATGACTTAGAATGGAATTATGGAATTGGTGATATTAAGGTGAGTGGGGATGTTGCTTTCATGATTACTTTGATAAGTGAGCAAGTGGGGGATGCTGCTTAGCCAAGGGTGAGCGGGTGCACTGCCCTTATGTTTACTATCCTATTTGTTGCAATGTTGAATTTGTGTGGCTCAATAAAATGTTGATGTTTGTTATTCATTTTCATTACAATAAAGGTCATCGAATGCCTTTGGTTGTCTGTGTTGATTTATTAGGACTGTGACAAGTGAAGTTTGGAACAGACAAATTTGTCACGGGATGACCTTGGTATGAATAGAGTTGGGTGGGGGCTGGATGTAGGAAGATAGGTATGTTAGGTAGTGAGGGTAGGGAGTGGGTAGGAAAGAGTTAATTAAGTTGGGAGCTGGGCGAGGAAGTGAGGTAAGGTGTAGGGGTGGGTCTTAGGGGATTTTGTAGGAGAAACTGGTATGAGTAAGCACATTTTGGTGTGGTCTTGTTGCCCGCCCATTTGGTGTGGCTTGAGGGGCAGAGAAGAGGGTCAAGCCTGACCTTCTTCTGTCCCCTTCAGTAGTATATTTGGAATTTATGGTGGATGACTTGGAATGGAATTATGGAATTGGTGATATTAAGGTGAGCAGAGACGCTGCCTTCATGATTACTTTGATAAGTGAACAAGTGGGAGACCCTGCTTATCCAAAGGTGAGCAGGTGTGCTGCCCTTATGTTTACTATCCTATTTGTTGCAATGTTGAATTTGTGTGGTTCAATAACATTTTGATGTTTGTTATTCATTTTCATTACAAGAAAGGTCATCAAATGTCTTTGGTTGTCTTTGTTGATTTATTAGGACCATGGCAAAAATGCTTGTCAGGAAAGACTGTCAAAAGCTACAAATAAAATAGATAGCGAAACATTGGGCTATCTGGAAAAAGGAGACAGAGGAATTGAAAAAAAATAAGGAGCAAAAAACAGGTTTTTGCAAGTTTTAAGAAAGGAACATGGACATTGGAAAGAAAAGGAAATCCAATGTAGTACAATATTTATGCAGGGAAGAAAGCCAAACCAATCAGCAAAAGGGGCAGCTCCAAAGATATTGCAAGGACACCTGTATATGGCAAATTTCATAATACAAAAATTAAGATCACAGTCGGGGAATGTAAAAAGAAAATAACTTGATGGAAATCAGAAAAAAGAAATTCAGGTGAGTGGCCATATGTAAAATAAAGGTTTTAGTGTAAAAACATTAACAGGTCAGTATCACTACTTCCTGTGTTCTCTTTGTTAGCTTGTCTGCTATCCAGTGAGTTACATAAGATATATGTTTAGCCGGAAGAGTATCAGTTATGGCTGAGTGGGACATGTTGTTGAACACCTTTGTGAGGTCTAGATATGCATTGTGTAAAGATTTGTTTTCATCCATTTCAAAGAAGTCTAAGTCAACCAGGTTAGGAAGCATGATGGTCTAATGGGACCCCCGATAGATGAGCAGCAGTTGGCGAGGGATGCATCTGAAGAAGGTATTCCATAGGGCAACATTATGGAACTTTCTGCATGAGAGTCACATACAAATCTCACTGAAGTTGCACAGCATGGGAAGGAACAGGAAATAGTAATAACTCTTATACAGGTAATGTTGCAAAGTAATGGGCCAACGGGTCCCCATATGGTGGAGTAACAGATAAAACAAGATGCATCTGAAGAGACTATGCCACAAGACAATGTACTGGAACCTTTTGTAGAAGACTTGCAGGAAACAGCAAAGAAGATGTTTTCAGTCCAGAAACAAATTATCTAAAGGAAATCTGCTTGGTTTAATACAGATGTATAGACATACTAATATACCTGAAAAAAATAGGTTACTGAAAGTAAATAAGTCCCAAAATGCTCGCAGACTGGTAAATCAGATGAACTTAGTAATCAGGACTATTAAAAGAAATGTATGTGATATAATAGAAGTAAATTGGATATACCACCGTGCAGCTAAACTAGTAATGAATAATGTGCTACTACAAAGATGTAGAGTGAAAACAAATGCAAGGCAACAAACAGAATGCCACCATGGTAACAATGAATACTGAGAACTATAAAGCAACTAAGACAGGACGTATCACTGCTAGAAGAATGCAGGAAAGGGGGACAGATAATCAAAAATCCTTATAAAGGTAGATGTGGTAAAATCAGCACACATTCAAACCAGAACAAGATTTCACATACACTGTTTCCATTAATAAACTAAAAAGATATCAGCACCAGCAGTAAAACTTAGAAGGTATGCAAATATGTAAAGGAAAAATGTAAAATAATCAAATCATTGAATGACCCCAAAATGTTTTGTAGAGTATTGAAAAACAAAGCTAAATGAATAGAAATATCACCAAAATGAAGGCTTATATGCTTTTTGGAATAGTATTTATGTCAACCCTGTTGAACATAACAAAGATGCCAAATGGACTGAAGAATTAAAATAAACAGTAAGAAGCTGTGATGTAGAGGATATGTCATGAGATGAAATAATGACCAGAGAAATTCTGATAAAAAAGCAAGAATAGCTTCTATATGGAAAAGCCTGGCCTACATGCAGTACCTAACTTTTGGCCAATGGTATTATCATGTCTAAATAAAGATTTAGTCCTGAGTAACAATTACTTATATGCACATCCCTCACAGACACCAACCAGGGTGACAACAGGAAAAGTGATCCTCCTACTTAAAAGTGAACCTGCAAGCCAGTCCCAGTCTAATAGACCAATAACTTGCTGTCTGTCAGTATATAAATTAAATACTGGAATTGATACAAGCAGAGTTTATAGCCAACAAGAAACAATCAACACAGTAGATCAAAAAGATAATCAAAATACATGGGGAACAAAGGAGTATCTGTTTTTAAACAAAACCATAATAGAGATCTAAAAAGGGGAAATCTAAGTATGGCATGGATGGAAAACAACAAGCATCTGACAGCACCCTTTATTCATGAAGGATGGAATGCATACAGATGTATAATATGTCTATATTATTTATGCTGTAGATACAATGAAACAGTGGCAATCCACTTTGCAGCTAAGCATAAAAAAGGGCAGATTACTATGTCAGGGATGAAAATTCAAAGGGAGGGGTCACCCAGGATGATTCTTAGTGTTGCTATTTTCTTTAGCCCTTAACCCATTATACTTTTTACTATATACATTGGCTATGGTTACAGTTTAACTCTAGAATCAAGCCCCATTTAAAGACATTTCATTAGTTTTTTTTTCTGGATGATTTAAAACTGCATAGTTTAGTGGAGAAGCATCTTAAAGAACAATTTCAAATGGTTAACATTTTCTCAGATGATGTAAAATTAACATTTGGCCTTTAAAATTTGGAAAAGAAACATTTAGAAAAAACAAAAAGCTACAGCTCCAAGAAAATATAAACATGGAACAAGAGTGTGATATAAAGGAACTTTAGCAAGAGGGAATGCATGAATATATGGGAATAAATGAATGGTCAGCAAGAAAACATGAATAAATGAGAATAAAGCTTAGTAAGAAATATATCATGAGACTATATTGAATATTGAAAACTGTTTGGACATCTAGGAATAAAGTCCAAGCTATAAATCATTTTGCTGTTTCTGTTCTAACTTGTGGCTTTGGTGTGATTTGACCAGCCCCAAAGAGTATGCAATAAAATAAATATAATAAAAGAAAAAGCTAGGAGTCTGATCATAAAACACTTTTTTTATATATTTTTATATGCTTTGTATGTCTTCCGGGTTCGATGTCTTAATATATATGTTTTAATATTCCTTAAAATGCTTTTTTAGAGTATGTTTTAGGTGGTATTACTTATGCAAAGCATTTTAATTATTGGTCAAATAAATGGATTTCGAGCATGATTGGCTGGCATTTTATATTTAAACTGACTAACATTATTGATTTTATGTTATGTTAAGAGTGAATCTTTTGGATTTGAAAGCTTCATCATTAAAGTGTTTTATGCTAGGACTCCTAGCTTTTTCTTTTATTGGATTGACTTTGGCTTGTTGGTATTTGTTTGGCTGCCTTCTAGAGTTTTTGCTTTGGTTGCCAAAAAGTATGCAAGTAGTTGGACCAGAAAATAAGGAAACTGCTTCATTCTTATCAAATGATATAAAAAAACAGTCCATACTGAAATTATACATCCTTCACTCCACAGAAGGTATGGACCTCCATGAAACTGACTAGATGTTTAGGACTGCAATTGAGGGACTGAATGCATATTTGCTAATTACATCAGATCCTATCATAGTGCAAGTTCTAAAGCATGAAGACAAGAAGTCTAAGATGACATTTTTACTTTGTTTTGCATATGCAGTTCAGTAAGGAGCAGGAATGGAAATCAAACCAGTACTAGATAAAAATCAGACAGCAAACTAAATGTGCTAAAATGAATAAATGAATAAATACATGAAATAAAGGAAAGGACCAGAAGGAAAGAAAAATAATGGAATGCCACAAACATAGTGGTAAGTATAAAGAACTATAACAACCTCATGTCGACCAAGATTTTATACAGAAATAGATAAGAAGAGGTGAAATTAAACCAAAATATTAAAGGCTAATACTGGCAACTGAGTCAGCAGGCTATATGTACATTGGTTTACAAAGTCTATAGAAAAACTGGGAGAAAAAGACAAATGCAAGTTCTGTAATACAAAACTGAAAAAGTTGTACATCTTGTTGCTTGGTGTGATACACTCATGACTAAGAGTCTGCACACTGAAAGGTACAATAATTTGGGATGACTGCTGCAGTGTGGATTGTGCAAACATGCAATATAGAAGTAGATGAGAAGCACTGGAAACATGAACAACAAGGCATTACTAACAACGATGAAGGTCATAACACATGGGATCATCAAATATCAACAGTTCAAAAATGTATGCAAGAAAACCAGATATAGTAGTCCATGAAAAAAGACAAAAGTAGCATTTGTTACTGAAACTGATATACTGACTAATTATAGTGTCTTATATCCAGAGAGCCACAAATTCATAAACCACCATGCTTTGAAGCAGAAATGACAGCAATGAGGAAATAAGATCCTCAGACAGCCCCAATAGGTAGTAGGAGTGGCAGGGCTAATAAAAATAAATGTACTGTTGTACTGTTACCAATACATGAAACCCTGTATGGACAGTAGTAGGAAGCAATTCTGGGTACATTGCATGTGCTGAGAAGAACACTCTTAGCCGATGTCAAAGACTGAAGCAATACTGATTTCAAGAGCTGTTGGAATATGGTCCATTCCCATCAAGATATGTTAAAAATAAGTATCTAGAGAAATTTAAAAAAAGCAAAATATTCTTTGTTGCTATTTGTTATCTGCTTCAAGAAAATTCTCACTTTTTAGACGAGTGATACAAAAATATAGAGCCTGATCCACCACGGCTAGGTATAAACTCTTTATTAAAAAACAAACATAATCGCTTTCACGATCACTATGACCATTTCCTCAGACAACATTGAATACCCTAATAACACTATATACATAGTAACCAATCAAACATTAATAACAATTAAAGCACCTAACCTCTCCCTCCCCCATTTTGAATTAAAGTCCCGTGAGAGCAATACATACTAACCGCAAATATATTATCGAAAACTCATATAAAAACTTTTAAAAACAAGGCATTTATACACACATTTTTTACACACATATTTACATCCATTTAAAATACAAACTGTATAGTTAATGTCTAAGGGCTCTAGCTTTAAGAAATGGCTTGAGTGACACTGCTTCATTTATACCTGGTGGTGTGTCTGCATTAAACCTGATGATCCATCTTTGCTCAGCTACTTTGGTCCTGTTCTTCACATCACCCCCTCTTATCCATTCTGTGATGACCTCTAAAACAAAGAATTTAAAAGTATGGTCCCTACTTTCTGCCTCAACATGCTTGGCCAATGCGCTATTCTCTTTTTTATTAATTATATCTCTATTATGTTCCAATACGTGCTCCTTCAACATTCTGTTGGTCTTACCTATGTAAAAAAAAAACATGCACTTCTGACAAAAACTAAAATAAACTACATTCCTAGTTCGACAGTCAGCATGACATTTCACTTGAACTACTATTTGACTGTGCGGATGTATAAAGGTTACACAGTCACATGAGGGATGACTGAATCGGATCCTTTATTTGGAAATTAATCCATTGTTTAACCAGCCGGCATTTCCAGAAGACCAGAACACAACAGGTAACCAGGAAATGGAAACGCGGTTCCATGAACAATTTAGAAACTATGAAAACAAAATGTATAGATTTAAACACCTCCAATGGCAAAGATTCCATATGGAAGTGTCTTTGCATTATAAAATAGTTCCAAGGGGACTAAGAGTGCTTACAATGCCAACATATGGTGACACTTTCCCTATTCTGCTGAAAAAGTGGCAACAGCTGAACTTGCAACTCAGTTATGGTTATATGAAGTTACTCATCGATTTCTTTCTGCAGCAAGAAAGGGAACTACTGAAAGAACTCAAGGATATATATGGCCAAATTACTGCCACTTTTCTGATGGATATCAGCACCGATAAAATAGATGTTTTGCATGAGCAAATCCTAAACTATGAAAGAGGATTACAAAACATTAAAACTAAAAAGATACAGCAAGATATGAGTGATTTTCAGGGTGGGAGGGTCTTTTCATGGCAAAGACAACTGAGAGACCCGAACATCCAACCAATGAATAGTATTTCTACACAGCAACCTTTTACTATCAACGAGCCTGAACAGCTGAGGAACACAACAACGGTTTCTACGAGTATGTAGAGCTGCACAACACACCTATCAGTAACAAGAATTCTGAAGAGGAAGTGCGTGCATCTGGGGACGAAACGAACATACAAATTGACAATACAGGTGTTGAACAGAATGGTACATCGAGGTTGCAAGATGATTTGACCATCAACAAAAACAAGAATAATGAAAGGCCATTGAACATTGAATTCTCCCATTTTTTGGAAGATACAAATGGCAGGAAAGGGACATTGATGCGGCCATTCCAATTAAAAGATTCGTTACCGATAAAAGAGAGATCCAGGAGCAGAGGGAAGAAAGAGTATTCACTGTGCCAACAAAGCATGGAAGGGAACAAATGGAACATGACCACTCACAGCAAGAATTCCAAGGTTTGGTCCTAAATCTTTAATTTATACCTTTGACAAATGTGCAATTGGGCATACTTGGAAGAAGGGTATCCTTTATGCCTGTACAAAAGACTAATATGGTAGACATTCTACAAGAACTAAGAATGTTTGGGAGAATGCTGACATTAAAGACTATATTTAAAGGGGATGCTGGTGAGATCAGTAAGTTTACCAAACCAAGTACATTTACAGCTAAAATGCATCCTATGGTCAATACATTTGTATCTGTCTGTGATAAACAAATTAGAGAATTGTGTGAAAATGACACAGGTTCCAAATACTATAATTTAAATAGAGAAGAATATGATGCTCTAGTTGAACTTAAAAAAAAAATGCAGTCAATTGAAATCAGACCTGCTGACAAATGTGTGTGTGGGGGGTAATTGTCACAGACAAAGCGTTTTATATAACACAAATGAATAAATTACTTAGTGACAAGTGCACATATGTGAAAATCAATGGGATAGAACTGAAGGCTATTATTGATAGGGTGTCTATTTTGATTTTTGATTTACTCATAACAGACATGATCTCTGAAGATTTATTTAAATATTTCACAATTGACACCCCATTTGTATTATCTATGGATTACCCAAAGTGCACAAGATTGCTAGGAACCCACCTATGAGACCTATAGTCTCGAGCAAGGGGTGGGTGATAGATGCGCTATCTATTTATGTTGAGAAGTGTTTACATCCAGTAATAGATACATATGAATCTGTACTAAGGGATACTAAAATGTTTTTACAGAAATTCTATAATAAGACCAAGGGACTAATGAGTGAATACTATTTTGTGACCCTTGATGCAATATCCTTATGTATAGTCATTCTGAATGATTGGAGTATAGATAACATTCAACATCAATTAGGTACTAAATTAACATATACTGATAGTAAGAATAATTTGATTTGCAATGTGTTGGACATCATTCTAGATAACAATGCTTTTGTCTTCAGAGATTACTATTATGTACAAAAGATAGGCGTGGTAATGGGCAATAGCTACACCAATGTAGCTTTAGTCCATTGGGAACTGACATCATGTTTACAAACTAGTCAGTATAACCAATATTTGTTATGGTACACCAGCTTTGTGGATGACATTCTTCTTCTATGAGTGTTCTGAACGACAGTTACATGACTTTTTGGGATACTTACATACTACTACTACATTTTTAAGATTTACATGTAACTTTTCCCTTGGGAGTATAGATTTCCTTGACGTACAGTGAGGAAGTCAGAGTTCAGAGAATTAGAGACTAGCCTATATAGGAAACCTACTAGGAGGAATGCCATATTGAACAGAAGAACTATGCACCCCAACCATATTAACAAAAATGTCATGAAAGGTCAAATCTTAAGAGTTATGAGACTGCACAATAATGAAACACAACTTATAGCAGCATTACAAAATCTCAGGGAAGAAATTTTAGAAAGACGTTATTCTGGACAGGAATTAGACAAGTGCGTTGGGGAATCACTAAATGAAAGGGGGGAACAAAGGGAAAGCGTATTTTGCACAGCAGGCAGACCCTGTGGTCAACACGAATACAATAGCCAATGGGAAACTTAGATTTCCAATATAATTTGCAAGTGACATCAATGTTTTTTGTGAGGTGTTTAAAAAGAACTGGAATATCTTGACAGCAGTGGATGAGCTAAGATGTGTTTGGAGACACCCCTCTGTTTTCCTTTAAAAACAAAAGCTGTCTCAAACAACAACTGTGTTATAAAACACAGATATCTTGGACTCCCATTGTATCTTCTAGGTTAGGAACCTATACATGCAGAAATTGTGCAGCTTGTAAATTTATACACTCCTGCACAACCTTTATACATCCGCACAGTCAGATAGTAGTTCAAGTGAAATGTTATGCTGACTGTCGAACTAGGAATGTAGTTTATTTTATTTTTTTGTCAGAAATGCATGTTTTTTTACATAAGTAAGACCAACAGAATGTTGAAGGAGTACGTATTGGAACATAATAGAGATATAATTAATAAAAAAGAGAATAGCGCATTGGCCAAGCATGTTGAGGCAGAAGGTAGGGACCATACTTTTAAATTCTTTGTTTTAGAGGTCATCACAGAATGGATAAGATGAGGTGATGTGAAGAACAGGACCGAAGCAGCTGAGCAAAGATGGATCGTCAGGTTTAATGCAAACATACCACCAGGTATTAATGAAGCAGTGTCACTCAAACCATTTCTTAAAGCTAGAGCCCTTAGACATTAACTATACAGTTTGTATTTTAAATGGATGTAAATATGTGTGTAAAAAATGTATGTATAAATGCCTTATTTTTAAAAGTTTGTATATGAGTTTTCGATAATATATTTGTGGTTAGTATGTATTGCTCTCACGGGACTTTAATTTGAAATGGGAGAGGGAGAGGTTAAGTGCTTTAATTTTTATCAATGTCTGATTGGTTACTATGTATATATAAAGTGTTATTAGGGTATCCAGTGTTGTCTGAGGAAGTGGTCATAGTGATCGTGAAAGCGCTTACATTTGTTTTTTTAATAAGGAGTTTATACCTAGCTGTGGTGGATCAGGCTCTATATTTTTGTATCACACGTTTGGTTTTTACTAGAGCCTGTTCTCTATCCAGAATTCTTGTTTTGTTCTTGTTCTATTTTAGACTTAATAGTCTGTAACAAAGTTCTATTCTCAGTTGTACCACTAACATACAATCATTTGCCATAACAAGGATGGATAAATAAATAAATAAATAAATATGTTGCTTACAAATGCTTTATGTTAATGTAACAACACTATTGGACAGCTCAGATTTATGGTAAATCACTGTGGTATCATCATCTATGCCCCTTTTCTCATTTTCTACATGGGGTTGTTGTATTGTGTCAACTGTCTCTATCTCTCTCTCTCTATTCAGTGCCACTCTTCTGCCTTCTTGAATAGACAGCACTGGGGACACTTGACATGACACCCCTGTTAGACATTTCTGATATCCAGAAAAAATACATTAACATTAAAAAAGTGAGCTTTAATAGTTGCTTTTTCTCTGCTAATTGAATACTTAGTGATCTCACTTGTGAGGGCCAATCATGTTGTATTAGACTTCAGTCATAGAGCCCTTTTGTTTCCATTCTAGCAGCCAGATAATTAATATCACTAGGTGATCGGGTATGCAAGGTATACACCATGATCCACATCTCCCCATGTAAGGCCTTCTACCTAGGTACCCCATATAATGATAACTGGGTTAGAATTACATATCTGAGACAGCTGATAAGAAAACAAAACATTCCATAATACCAAGGATAAGAAAGGTGTCAATACATGCTTAATGCATGGCTCTCCTTAATGTAATGAATCCTTAGCACTCCTGAGTGAAGTCTAGCAACACAGGTATAGAAATGTTACGGAGCACTATAATCAACTAATTTACAAGTGAAACCATTCAGGTAATCTGCCCATCATCAACCTCAGAACACTTGTTTTGATCAGTGCAGAATTTTTGTGAATGAACTTAGTTCTTGACCAGCTGTGATTGTGAGGTCTGATTTTCAGCAGTAATAGGGTAAGCCCTTTCACTTGCTAATTTATGACTTCAAGTTTTCAGTTCAGATTTTATAAACAGAAAATATGAAACTATAAATCCAAATTGTTAGGTGGTTGCAGAGGAGTAAAAGGCAAGTCTAACATGCATACCTTGGCTGTGACCTTGGATGTTTTATTTTTGGTACAGTCTGAAGAAATGTCGTTTACTGAGCATACGTATTTGTCCTGAATGCCTGCAGCTGGAAGAGTGTGCTAAGAAAGCGTGTCCTAAGGGTACATAAGGAAGGAAGGAGGGAAAATTAGAGGGAGTAGCTTTAGGAAAGGAAGTGGTATGCTCAGGTTGGTCAAATGCGAGGAAGTGCTATTTGCAGTGAAAGGGGAGTCAGATATGCAAAATGATTGAAAGGGTGTATTAGCCTTTAGAGTGCTAATAATAGCATATGCTGTACCTGTTGTTTTTGTCCATAGTGACAAATAGGAGTACTTTGTATCAGATACCAGGCTTTTGACACTAAAGGTAAGTGCATTTTTTAGTTAATAGGTTAAATGTTTTTTTGGGCTGAGTTTAATGTTACAAAACAGGAAATTTATGGGCTAGAGGTAATTTCTTAGGAAGTGGTAGGCTTTTGGGCTTAATTGTGAGGGGATTTAGTCAGACTATTAGTTAAACCATCCCCTTTCTTGTTTTAAAAGTCCCTAGGTCAATAGTTCTGTGCTTGAGCAATAGGCATTGGGGTTCCATCTAGTGCAGTCCTCCTCTCAAACACTCTGGCTTGTTCCTGTGGAGATTAGCACATGGCTGATAGCCAGAAGGCCCAATCTACAAGCCTGGATCAGGCTTGAGGTATAGACATATAAGGTGGCATCCATTTACTGGGGGTTAACCAAGTCTCCTTAGGAAATCTGACCCAGGAATGAGTAGTCCTCAATGGTTCCCAGACTATTTGTGGCTTAGGGCAGCTCAGTAGCTCTGTCAGCAACTGTTGCATGGCGGTGGAGTGGACTGAAGCTGTGGAGGTATTGCAATTTTTAAAAAAAAAAGAAAAATTCTAATAAAAAGAACAAATTAACTGAGCTGACATAGACCAAAACTCAGAAGAGAAGGCTGCAGTATTACAGTGAACAGAATAAATAAATGTAGCAAGGAAGAATCGTTGTCTGGCAGCACTATCGGTATTGCATTCAGGACTGATGGAGTACCATCTCTGCCAGTAGATTCCTTCAGGTTTTCCCATCTTGATTTGGTTATGAGGAAGAGACCAGGTGAATTTCACCTGATTCATCATCTTTTTTTTCGGAAGGGAATTCAGTGAATGATTATAGTGATAAAAATGAGGTGAAGGATCAATATGCCTTTCTAAATGATGCTGTACAGATGATTCAAGTTTCACTGATCCATGATTAAGTAGGTTATACAATGAGCCTCCTTTTTTACTTGCTCCTCATCCAAGAACACGACTGACTTCAGTTGGATATTTTTTAAAGGGGAAACTTTATTTTGGCAAAGACATGCCAATTGGATGACTTTCCTGCTAACTGGAGAAGGTCAGGAGACAGGTAAAAAAGATGTGCCCCTTTTTCTGGAGTTGTGTAAATAGTTGAGGGTACCACTATCTCAGGGTAAGCAGGAAAGCCCAGCAAAGGTAATAAACATTTTGAGCTTGGAGGTTGTTTTCAGGCTACACTTATTTCACCTCCCAAGAAACAAATCTGGGCTAAGTTAAGGATAAATATGAGTGTTTTTTGGGAAAAGAGAAGGTTAGGATTACGACATGTTGGAAGTGCTTGATTTGTTACATTTTACATGCTGTGGTGTACATTTGGAGACAGCATGCAAAAGGGTACTAGCTAACTTGTTACAGGAGATGAGGTTTAAGCATCACAGAGTTAGGATGTGCAATTTAGTCATGGAGGACACAGTTATTTGGGTAGACAACTTGCACCATTTTAATGATGTAACATTCTGGCAGGAGGATTAGATGTCATCTGCAGATTTGTAACAATACACATATGCCATCAGTGGATTAGGTACGGAAACATATGTCAGAGATAAAATATTAGCCCAAATGTTAATGCTTCCCTACTATGAAGAAGAAAACAAAGAGTTTCTTTTAGCTTATAGCTTCATAGGTTCATAGGTAGGTACTAGGCTATCTGCCCAAAGGCATTTATAAGCCTAGCCAGAATGTGTTGGCTTTCGCCACCCCCTTAGATTAGTTTCCTGTGCCTCTGTCCAGCAGAGCCACTGAAGTGATCCCCGGGGTAAACTTTCTGTTTCCCATCCACTCATTAAGGTTTCTCTTGAAGAGTGCTAGCGAGCAGCTCTACCTAATGTAGATTGGAATCTTGTTGCAAAGCATGGGAAGTCTCTGGGACAGGAATCTGTTCCTCCAGCACGTCCTATTTATTGATGTGGCGAGGTTTAGATCCCTAGAGCATGTGGCTTGAGGGGATAAGGTTTTCTTTAGTGGAGCATGTCCATTAATTATAGGTAGGACATGGCCTTGTATGTCAGCAGAGATCACCTCTGAGCAGGCGGTATGCAACCGAGTACAGCTGGAGTTTCTTCAGTTGAGCTGCATAGGGCATCTGTTTGAGGCCAGTGATCCTCTTGGTGAGGTACTTCTGTGATCTTTCCAGCTGTTGCAGGTGTCTTGTAAGGTACATCCCAAATGGGGCATTGTACTCTATGATGGGTCTGATGAGTGATGAGTAGAGGGACACAATGACCTCTTTTGATCTGGATGCAAACCTTTTTGTGATTAGGTGGGCGACATAGAAGGATTTTCTAACCACTTTGGCAATGTGATTATCAAAGGAGAGATTACTATCTACTTGGATCCCCAGATCCCTTATTATGTTTTCCGTATTTAGGGGACTACCTCCTATGTGGTAGTTTGTAGGTACTTTGTTATTTCCAAAGGGAATAACTATGCACTTTTTGGCATTTAGCTTGAGGCCATGATTTTGACACCAGGTATCTGTCTCAGTGAGACCATTTTGGAGGATGTCTGTGTCAGCTGGTGAGTCAGTTATAGCCCCTAGTTTGCAGTCATCTGCAAATTTGGTCAGCCATTGTCCTCCTGTGCTTATCTGTACCTCTGAGAAGTATATGCCGAACAGGAGGGGTCCTAGGACTGTGCCCTGGAGAACGCCACTTGTAACCAGTTTAGAGTCAGACCTAGCTTCTGCCACTTTCACCATGTGGGTTCTGTCCGAGAGCCAATTAGCAACCCATCTTGTGACATAGGGGTTTATGTTCAGGCTGGTGAGCTTGTCTATAATACCAGAATAGGGAATGGTGTCAAAGGCCTTTGAAAGGTCTAGGTAGGCTGTGTGTACCACCTTTCCCTTGTCTATAGCCTTGGTAATTGTCTCAAAGAAGTCCACCAAGTTTAGGAGGCATGATCTGCCCTTACCAAAGCTGAACTGGGTAGGGTCCAGTGTTTGGAGGTTCCCAATGTCTCTGTTAATGAGTTCCATGATGATGCGCTCCATAGCCTTGCAGACCAAGCTAGTCAGGCTTATAGGGCAATAATTCCTGGGGTCTGTTGTGGCACCACCTTTGTGGAGTGGAATAACCATTGCTGTGCACCACTCTATGGGTACCTAGCCTGTGGAGAGGCTGAGTTTGAACAATGTGTTTAGGTGAGGGGTTAGTTCATCTTTGAGCTCATGTAGGACGCAGCCTGGGACACCGTCCGGTCCCATTGATGCTGTGTTTTTGGCTTTGGAGTGGGCTATTTTAACCTGAGTGTCTGTGATTTCAGGGGCTCTACATTCTTCTGGTATGGTTATGGGCCCTTTTGGGGGTGAGAGGGGGGTGAAGTTTGCACTGAACCTGTCTGCCAGGATGTTGGCAATATCAGTTGGTTCAGTGTATTTTGTGCCATTCTGCATGAACTACAAGCAGATCTGAGCATTGCCACTTAGTTTCTTGACATAGCTAAAGAATGCCTTGTGGTTATTTTTGGAGTCCTTGGCAAGTTTTCTTTCAAAGCTCACCTTGGACGATTTTATGAAGGATCATAGTTTCTTCCTGATACTGATCAGGGATGTCTTCCCTTCTTGGGATTTTACTCTTTTCTGCACTAGTTTTCTCCTTCTATTGTATAGCTTGTTTATGGCAGGGGTCCACCAGACTGGTTTCCTTTTCTTGGAGGAGTGAGTCTTGAATTTGCTTGGGATAGCACAATCAATGCATTCCTTAGGTGCCCGTAGAATGCATTAGTAAAGGATTTTGCAGCTTGGACAGCGTTATCCTTTGGCATGGGGGCTTTGAAACTTTCCACCTCTGTCTTAAGTAATGTGAAGTTTGCTTTTGAAAAGTTTTTCACTGTGGTTACATTGTCCAGGGGTGGGGGTGGAATGTGGATATCCAAAGTGATTTGTTTATGGTCAGATCTAATGAGCGAGGGGTTGACCTCCGGTTTGGAACACCGGTTGCCCATGTTGGTGATGACCAGGTCCAATATGTTGTCACCTCTGGTAGGAGTGTTGACCAGTTGTTCCAGGGCGTTTGAGTTTATAAATTCTAGGAAATGTTGGGCAAGAGAGTTAGTACTTGAGTAGTTCTCCCACTTAAGGTTTGGGTAGTTGAAATCACCCAATATTAGGGTGTTTGGTAGGACCTTTATGCTATCCAGTGTTTCCAGAAATGTGAAATGGGAGTACTGGGACATGGTGGGTGATCTGTAGCAAGCTGCAATTTGAATTGCAATTTTGCCTGTTGTTAGTTGCACGTGAATAATCTATGAAGCATCGTGCTGTGCCACTAACCTGGAGGTATGGGTATCCTTGATGAATATGGATACTCCCCCGCCTTTTGTATTTCGGTCCGGATTCTGTGGCCGAAATCTATGGTATGAGTTGTAGCCTGGTAGTGCTGGGGTGCTCTCTGGAGCCTTAAACCAGGTTTCTGTTACTGCACATATATCGATTTTCTCCATACTGAGGATTGCCTCAAGTGCGTGCATTTTGAGGTTTAGACTTCTGGCATTGAGTAGTATTACCCTCAGATTTTTGTTACTTGAGCCTTGCCTAAAAAAAGGGATCATCACACTCTCTCTTTTTGTGCCTTTCTGTATAAATCGATTGCTGTCTACTTTTTTATCATTGCAGACAAAATGTGTATGACAAGTTATTGTTCATCATGGCAACTTGTTTATGCAGTCTAGATTTATGGACTCTGTTCTATAAACTGAATTATTATGCTGTTTTCTTCATTTCTCTCAATGTTATTTAAAAGACAATTTACTGCAACGGCAAACTGCATGCTATTTGTTCTTTTTCAGTGCAAGTAATAAATAAGCTTATGTGCGCACATATGTAATACAACACTTGTCCTTTGAGAATGTCCCTGCACACCAGATAAAATTACACACCTCCAAGTTGCCTTGTGACCAAACCAAGCTTTATCATTTATTAGAGCATTGAAACAAATCGGTTCAGTTTCGAATAACATGCATATTTATTAGTTATTCTAACATTTCACAAGCTTCATTGCAAATATGAACCCCCACTATAAGCTTTGTAAACAGCCACAATATTTTACAAATTAGTAATGAGTGCAAAGTCAAAATTCAATGTTTAACGTAACCTCTGCTGATAGCTAAATTCCAGGCAGCATGATTGATAGCTCTCATCAGAAACTACATAGTCCAGTATATCTTGAATCCTGTTTTAGGACTGTCCATGCCTGAATATTTCTTTCAATAGTTACTTTGTTCCTCCCAGTGCAGTATTCAAGAAACCTTGCTCTGGGTACCCCAATCACTCCCCTGTTTTGGCACAAGGAATATAGTGCAATGGCAAGAGGGAGCAGTTCAGTACATGCCTGTATATCTCCTCATAAACTCAGAGGATGTTAAGCCAAATGATGTAAAAAAAACAAGCAGCTTATTTATATTAACACATAAATGTTTTATCTAGAAAAAGAGAAGGGAGGTCGTTTATGGCAACCTCACCATGGCAGAGGTCAAAAATACAGCAACCCACACTTAAGTACCCCCAAGATCATCCTAACCCTTTATCTGTCACACATAACTTCCAGCCCTCTTTTATTCTTATAGTCTACTATAGCTAGGCAGAGAGGTAAGGCCAGGGGCAAAGTCCTCTACTCCCAAACTAATATGAAATGCTGAGCTACAAGATTAAATATGTATCTCACTGAAAGCAGCATTTTTGGATGCAGTTTGACAGCTATGGCAAGGAACTGTAACTGAGAGCATTGGTACAGATAACAAGACTGATAAAGCAATGTTTTGTTCTCTTTGTTTTATTTCTGGGTATTTCTTTAATAAGGATTCCTATTAGAAGAATATACCTGCAAGAGTCTAACAACCATTAGAAGTGTGAGTCAAGCATACCATCTTAGACGATAAAGCTGTAAATAATAAAATGATTAAATCATGTTGTTAAACTCAATCATTTGGAAGGCACTACCTGTTACAAAGGGATGCAGTGTGTGATTACATTACAAGGCAGACAATGAAAAAGATCAATAAGCTGTTATCAGTGCAATAAACGAACAGCATAATGGTCTCTCAGCTTGTAACCCCCACTGTCTAACAAATTCTAATACTTTGTATTTGTAATTGGTTACAGAACAGCTGGCTTATTAAAGTAATGATCTGTTTAGAAAACTCTATCCTCTAAGTAAAATAAAACTACAGCAAATCTATTTAAATTGAATTTCAGCTTTTGCTGTGTAATTTGCAGAAAAATATAGCATCCATTTTCTGCATAAAATTTAGTGTCTCAGTGCGTGTGTGTGTCTTTGTGTGCCCAAGTGTGTGTATGTACATGTGTGTGTGTGTGTGTGTGTGTGTGTGTGTGTTTGGGTGTGCCTGTGTGATTTATGTGTGTCTGTGTCTTTGTGTGCGCAGGTGCGTGCGCATGTGTGAGTGTGTGTGTGTGTGTGTGTATGTGTGTGCATGTGTGTGCGTTTGTGTGTGTGTGTGTGTGTGTGTGTGTGTGTGTGTGTGTGTGTGTGTGTGTGTGTGTGTGTGTGTGTGTGTGTGTGTGTGTGTGTGTGTGTGTGTGTGTGTGTGAGTGTTCTCATGGATATGCTTTTCTCCTCTACAGAATATTTACCTAGTATCTGATGATAACATTCACATATCAAGAATTCAAGCATACAACCAATTTAAATTTTAAATCTCAAATTTCTTTCCAATGCAGAGGTTTCTTGTCTAAAAGATTTTCCAATGTTCCAAAAATATACTTTTCCAAATTTTCCTTTCATTGTTATATGATTTTACACTTAAAGTTCTTGTCAGGTTTCTATGGAATATATCAGTGGACAAAATAACTGATAATGTTACTTTTTCCCCATATACTTTGACGCCTTAATTTTATCTCACAGCTGCCGCTTGACTTTATTTCCTTTGCCATTAATGTACATGTATATTTGTATCCCTGTATATTATTTATTCTTATTTTATTAAGCATGATTATTGTTTTTTCACATCCCTAATTATAGCTCTTTTGTAAATGAGTTTTCTGTAGATGGAACCCTTTACAGAAAGCATTGTTAACCCTTTTAGCATTCTGTCTCTTCCTCTATTCATGCTTTTATATAGATATGACCCACATTCTACATGTACCCTATATTTGTCTTCATCAGTCACTGATGTATTATGTTCTGTGTCATCTAATCAGTATGGCCAAATTCTGTAGCTACTGTATTTGTTGTTGCTGTCAGGCAGCAATATGTTTTGTATCTCAACAGGTAGTCATAGGATCATAGGATCCTAGGATGCTACTAGGCTATTAGCCCTGAGGCCCTTACAAGCCTAGTCAAGAATTTATCCTTTTTTCTGACAAGTCTGCACGTGATGACCCTGTCCGGCAGGGACAAAGATGGAATCCCAGGGGTGTTTTTTTCTGTTCCCCATCTAGTTATCCAGATTGCTCTTAAAAAGGGTTAATGAGGTACTCTGCTTGACATGAAGAGGGAGTCTATTCCACAGAAAGGGAAGTCTCTGTGAGACAAAATCTGTCCAGCCGACAAGTCCTCTTGATGTCACAGACCAGGTTGAGGTCACGCAAGTAGGTTACCTGGTGGAGCTTGACTTGCGGATATGCAGCAGTCCCATCAAAGCGGGATCTCAGATCACTTTGTATGCCAGACAGAGGTCACCTCTGAGGAGTCTGTAGGAGACTGAGTAGAGGGACAGGGTCTTTAGCCTATTTGTGTAGGGTAGATGTTTGAGGCCCTGGATTCTTCTGGTGAGGAACCTCTGTGGTCTCTCCAGCTGCTGGATATGATTTTTGAGGTACATGCCAAAAGGGGCATTGGACTCAATAATGTATCTTGTAAGGGAAGAATGCAGGAAAGTCTATGACCACCTTGTCTCAGGATGAGATACCCTTACTAATGAGATGAGTCATGTAGAAAGCTTTCCATACAACAGAGACAATATGGTGGTCAAAAGTCAGTTTGCTATCAACCTAGGTGCCTACATCCCTCACTATTAACTGCGTGCTTAGGACCATGTTATTAATGTGATAATTTGTGGGGACGTTACTCTCCCCAAAGGGAATGATGATGCATTTTTTTGGCATTCAGTTTGAGGCCATGTTTCTGGCACCAGTCATTTGTTTGGGTGAGACCCTCTAGGATGATGTGCACATCACTAGGGGAATTGATGACAGTGCCCAGCTTGCAGTCATCTGCATAACTGGTCAGCCATAGCCCCTGGTTTTGGCCTGCACCTCATAAAAATATATCCCAAACAACAGAGGCAGCAAGACTGATCCCTGGGGTACACCTCTTGTTATGGGTCTACTGCTTGAGGTGGCTTCCCCTATTTTGACTAGGTAGGTTCTACCAGTGAGCCAGTTTGCTACCCATCTGGTAATATACAGACTGATTCCTTGTATCGAATGCCTTGGCCAGGTCAATTTAGGCAGTGTGCACCATCTTCCCCTCATCCATAGCTTTGGTTACTGTCTCAAAGAAGTCGTCCAAGTTTAATAGGCATGACCTACCCTTGATGAAACCAAACTGTGTGGGATTGAATGCTTGGAGATTGCCAATGTCCTTGGTAATGAGTCCATGATATTCCATTCCATTGCCTTGCAGGTCAGGCTAGTTAGGCTGACGGGTCTATAATTTCCTGGATTGGTGTATGCTCCACCATTGTGCAAAGGGATGACAGTGGCTGTCCTTCACTCAGCTGGAACTAAGCCAGCACTCAGGCTTTGGTTGAATAGGGTGCCTAATCATGCTGCAAGTTGCTGTCTGAGTTTAAAACTTAAACAGAAGGCAAAAAGCAAAACTCCAGAATTTTCAAAGATTTATTTGTTAGTGTTTTTGTCCACCGATGTGAGTAAACTTCTTCAGACAATTACATAAACTGATTTTGCCATTTAAATAAGAATGTAAATTTAAAACTGATGACATCACATCCTAACCTTCATTTAAAGACATAATTCACAAAAACACATTAAAATAATTCCTTCTGAATTCTAGTATAAGCCATCTAATCTACTACAAATGAACATTACCTATTTAAATAATTTCACTAATTTGTTAATCTGGCAGTTTAAAATGAATGCTTATGTGTATCCAGGATTAAATTAACACAGCACCTTGAAATGTATTTTGAAATTAAAATCATTGGAAAGGTTTGGGTTCTGGATGTATGATAGGATGAGTAACCTGGCATTGCTGGGGTGCTCTATGTCGCTTTAAACCAGGTTTCTGTAACTGCACAAATGTCAGCATCTTCCAGGGTTAAGAATGCTTGCAAAAAGTGCAGTTTCATGTTTAGAGTCCTAGCATTTAGCAGCATGACCTTTAATTTGTGTTTTGATGAAATTTTCATGTTGGTAGTTTTGAACTCATAGCATTGCCTAAAAAAGGCACTATGGGGGAAGCAAGAGCCTTTGCCAGAAGCCTGAAGCTCAAAGGAGATAGATGCAGGCCATCTCTGGCAAAGAATTGTGGTCTCTCAATCATGTCTGGCCAGGTTGTCAGGTATTGGATCCCCTTGGAATTACACCAGAAATTAATCCAATTGTTAAAGTCAATTATTTTCTGTTTGTATTGACGCATCATTCTGGGTGATGGTAAAATGCTGCTTATTACTAGGAACATACCTTCCTGGGACACATATTCCTATCATGTCTCTCATCATATAGTCCAAGGAGGTACATTTCAAGTCATTCATGCCAACATGGACTATGACAGCATCATAACAGTACCTGTTATTGACAGACTTGAGTGCATGGGTGATATGGCGGATTCTGTCACCTGACAAACAACTAACCATGACTTTCATTCTCCTTATCCAGCTTGGTGGGGTGCACATCTATGTGTCTCACAATGGAGTCTTCTATGACTAATATGTTGAGTTTATGTTTAGACCTTAGGTGTGTGGACTATGTGTGGTGTTTGGTGTAGTGGGCAGTGGAGTTTGCATGCTTTTGCCTCAGATATCTCGTTTGTTTGGGTATGTTTTTGTTGAGGACCTCTGCATATGTGGTTGTGTGTTGCATAGACATACTGGCTTCTGAGGGAGGGAGTATAGACTCTAGGTTCTTAATGTAGTTGCATCTCCAAAATTGTGTTTCTAGGTGGTAGTAGCAGAGGGTTGTCAGTGTACATGACACAGTTGCTACACTGTCTCAGGATGCCCATATTAACCAGAATAAAAGGAAAAACAATAGGAAATGGTCCATCCATGTTTGTCAGAATCTGAGGGAGAGAGGCCAGAGAGAGCTAAGGGTGCAAAGGGTGGAAGGTCTAAGAGCAGTACTACTAGTTCATCATACAAGTGCTACTAAGTGAAAATTTGTAGCTGGAATACCTTGCAATGAGTAAAAAGCAGTGCAGCTGTGGTGTGTGATGTGCAAGCAGGCCCAAACCAGCTCAAACACAGGGTTTAAATACCACAAAAATAGAAGGTTCTTATAACACAGAAATCCCGCCTATCCTGCTACTCCCTGCTTTATTTATCATCTTGTGCCAGACAAGGTCCAGTGAGCTATGCTACTCTCACTAGCAGAGGAGATAGGCCTTACCAACACAAGATGGCTGCCAGAAACACAGAAGGAAAACACAAGGGGCCGGATTCACAATGGCTTGCACGGAGTCTACGAGTAGAGTAAGACTCCATGCAGCCATCATGTTCGACAAGCGATCCAGGAACAGCCTGCAGGGGCGTGTAAGAGAGCTCCTAAAATGTTTCCTACACGGACAGGGCTGGGATATGCAAATTACCTCACTTGCAGCCGAAAGGCATGCAAATGAGGTAAATTTGCGATCCAGGAAGCACAAACCTGTCCGAGTAGGAGACGTGTTAGCTGCAGAAATGTACTCAGTTGACAACTGAGTACCGTTCTGTAAATAGCACAATGGAGCCTTGTCAGGTCCAAATAAAGGTCGCATATGGTTGAGGAAGCATGCCAATGGCCAAATATACGGCCATTGGAAAGTTTCCCAGATGCAAAATTAAAATAAAAAGAATTTTTTTTTCGGCAATTTCCGATGTTTAAGCGTAGCACAGTGCCGCACAAACAGGGTGCGCTATAAAAATCATAAAATAAGAGCATAAAAGCCACAAATGTAGAATTTATGAAAATTGTTAAGTGACAATGTAAGAGAATAGCAGGCTGAAGACAACATGGCCTCCGAGTAGGGGTTGCTAAGGGGAGAAGCCCAGTCTAAGACATGTAACCAAGCATTAGTAGGCAATCCTATGCAAATGAGTGTTAGCATAGTGAATCACACTTCTACATAGCAAATGAGCACAGTCAGTGGAGTGTAGGAGTTGGATATGGGGAGGAACAGAGTAGGAGATAGGTGACATCACAAGGGGGGTATGTATGAAAGTAGTGAAGCTCATTGGAGCAGACTGGCATGTGTTAGCTGTCAGTTAGACATCATGGAAAGAGGTGTGTGAACAGGTAGGCCAGGGAAAGCCAAGAAATGGAAGGTGTATACTGTGAATAACACCAAAGTTTCTTGCTGAGCGGGTATGCGTGTGTGTGCGTGCCTGTAAACTCGAGTAAGACAGAGTGCGCATGTGGAAGAGTGAGTGCGCGCGTTTAAGCTGGAGTAAGGATGTATAAGGCTGTTGGAAGACCTGTAAGTGTGTTTGCACTGGTGTGCGTGCATTTTAACCCGAATAAGCAAGTTTTAGTCCGTCTAAGCATGTGTGAGCTGCTGTGAGTGTGTTTCCGCTTGTATGTGCGTCGCTCCCCCAAGGAAACAGAAAGGAAAAAGGAAGCACAACAAATAGTAGGAAGCTACCAGGGAATACTAATAGAGCTAGCAGGTGCAAACAATCAGAATCAGGCAATTACACAGGCAGAACACTAGCCCAGCCCAGCACTTAAAACTCTGCAAACAACAGTGCAGTTTGTTTCTCTCAAGAGACACTGCAACACTGGAGTAAGCTACTAGAAGTGAAAACTGAAAAAGCTACACTCAGACAAAAAATGCTAGGGGCTGCCATTGCTGTTATAAGGCGACATATGCAACATGCTTAGGGTGGTGACATTGCAAATGCTGCCGGACAACCCACAATGAGGAGACAGAGAAGAGTGTACAGGCCCAGGGTCACCTACTAGGAGTTACATGAGCTGGAGATAGTGGAGCGCTATAGAGTGGACAGAGACCTCCTGCAGCAAATTGTTGAGCTGTGCAGGCCACACCTCACACACAGAACCAACAGAGGGGAGCTCATCCCAGTGGAAACCAACGTATGTGTTGGCCTAAGAATACTAGCAACAGGTACCTTTCAGAGATCAACTGGTGATATGATGGGGATATCACAGGCATCAGCATACAGGGTACTGCACCAGTTCCTGGATGCCATGTCAGCACATGTCGGTGATCATGTATATTTCCCCAATTCCCGTGAGGTATTGGCCAGCAATATGCGTCTCTTCCAGCAAATAGCAGAATACCCTGAGGTAGTGGGTGCAATAGACTGCACGCATATACGCATCAAAGCACCAGCCGGTGAGCGTGGTAGGGCCTACATTAACTGCAACGGCTTCCTCTCCATCAACTGCCAGGTCGTGTGTGATGCCCAGGGCATAATAATGAATGTGTGCGCTGGCTGCCCTGGAAGCTACCATGATTCCCATATCTGGCATCTGATGCAGCTGTACCAGATATTTGCCAATGGGGACATCCCACATGGTCACTTAGTGGGGGATGCTGACTATGCACTGAAGCTGTGGCTGATGACACCCATCAGAAATGCACACACACCTCAACAGGAACGCCATAATGAGGCACACGCACAAACACGAAATGTAATCGAGCATGTGTTTGGGTTGCTCAAGTCACGGTTCCGGTGCCTGGACACATCTGGTGGAGCCATGCAATACTCACCAATTACATGTACCCAAATTGTCATGGTATGTGCTATGCTACATAATATGATTCTGCGAAAACAGCTGCAGCAGGACCAGCATAGGCCTGGGCCAAACAGCCCCCCACCAGTGCCAAGGCCATCACAGGCAGAGCATGACTCGGAGGAGGAACAACCTGAGCCTGCCCCAGTAGGCAGAAGGAGGCATGCCCAGTATGCCTTGGCCTTGGCAAAGAGGCAACGCATAGCACATACACTGGCTCAGTAGGAACCCTGGAATGATACCTCTCTGTGACTCGCATATATAGTAAAAGGGATGCCTAACTTGACACTACCTGTTTCCAAACATGTATAGGGAGTGCAGTATGTGCATCTGACATAGGCAGCCCTGCAGCACCACCTGAGGCATGATTGCCATGTGTTAAGCAATGTAAGGTAGTGCTAAACAGCATTTACCACCATGTAGTATACGCAAACTTGATGACCTTGAGTATCATCCTACCCTCACCAAACATGAGGCCACAATATGAAGTCAAGTGATCAATTACATCAATTGGCTTAAGTATTGGTGTCAGTGAAAGGGGATACAATGCCTGTCAGCCTGGGAAGACATGCTCGACAAGACATGATGCTTCGCTAGGAATGGATTTCACCTATCACCTGTGGCCTTTTGGATATTGCCAAAGGCTCTTGTCACCCCCATAGTGCCTTTTTTAGGTAAGGCTCAAAACACAAACCCACCTCCATAGGTATCACAAGGGATAAGAAACCATAAGTAATGCTACTCAATGCCAGAAGTCTAAAGTGCAAGATGCACACACTCCAAACTCTCCTCAGCATGGAAAATGTTGATATCTGTGCAGTAACAAAAACCTGGTTCAAGGCTCCCAAGAGCACCCTAGCATTAACAGGTTACACCTCATATCATGCTTTATAGCTGCAAAACATGGAACAAACTACAAAAGGAGGGTGAGTAACAATATTTTTCAGAGATACCCACACCCCCAGGTTGGTGGCACAGCATGAAGCATCGGAGACTATCCATGTGCAACTAACAGTGGCTAAAACTGCCTTCCAGTTCATAGCCTGCTACAGACCACCCTCCTAAACCCAGGAACCACACTTGGCCTACTGGAGAACACATGAAAATATGAAGGTCTCCCCAAACACCATTATATTGGGCGACTTCAACTACCCAAACATAGACTGGGAGCATTACCCTAGCCCCAACACCCTAGCCCAAAGGTTCCCAGAATGTATAAACCAAAATGCTATGGAACAACTTGCTACCACTCCCACAACAGGGGAAAACATACTGGACCTGATCATCACCAACATGGGGACTCTATGCCCAAGACCAGAAGTGTATCCCTCACTGGTAAGATCAGGCCAGAGAGTAATCTCACTGGATAGTCACATCCCGATCCCAGCCCTGGCCAGAAAAACACAGTGAAAATTATTCACTAAAGCAAATGTCACACTCCTCAAAACTGAGGTGGAATCCTTCACAGCCACTGTGCCTGCGGAAAATATGGCCCAGACCTCATAAACCTTTATAAACGCATTCTATGAACACCTTCAGGAATGCATGGATCATGCAATCCCAAATAAAACCAAGACCCAATCCTCCAAAGCCAGGCATCCTCTCCGGTGGACCCTAGCCATAAACAAACCATACAATACAAGGAGGAAGCTACTATATGATAGATCAAAATCCCAAAAAGGGAAGGCATCTCTGATCAGTATCATTGAAAAACTACAGCTACACATAAGATCGTCTAAGGCCATCTTTGAGATCAAAATTGTACAGGACACCAAGGATAATCACAACGCATTCTTTACTTATGGTAGTAACCTGTGTGGGAATCCCCAGATATGCTCAGAAGTAGTCCAAAATGACAAACAATACACCATACCCACAGACATTGCCAACATCTGAGCTGACAGGTTCAGTGCAAATTTCTCCCCCCTCTCCCCACCAAAAAGGCAAATATCTAACCCAGCAGAGTGCTGGCCCCCTAACATCACAGATGCTCAGGTAACAGTCAGCCTCTCCAAAGCAAAACACACAGCATCAATGGGACCAGATGGTGTCCTGGCCTGTGTCCAACATGAACCCCAAGAAGAATTGAACGCAAACATAAAACCACTGTTCAATCTCAGCCTTACCACAGGATATGTACCCAAAGAGCAGTATACAGCAACAGTGGTCCCTCTCCACAAAGGTGGTGCCTCAGTGGATACTGCAAACTATCGCCCCAGAAGCCTTACTAGCTTGGTCTGCAAAGCTATGGAAATGATCATCATGGACCTCAGAAATAAACATATTGGGGACCTACAGACACTGGATCCTACCCAGTTTGGCTTTGTTAAGGGCAGATCCTGCCTCTTAAACCTGGTTGAGTCATTTGAAACAGTCACCAAGGCCACTGACGAGGGGAAGGTCGTCCACACAGCCTACCTGGACCTCACAAAAGCCTTCCATACAGTACCCCACTTGGTTATCATAGATAAGATCACTAGCTTCAATATAAACCCCTATGTCACTAAATGGGTTGCAAACTGGCTCAAGGACAGAACCCACATGGTCAGAAATGCTGGAGCCATGTCAGACCCCAAACCAGCTACAAGTGGCATCCCACAAGGCTCAGTCCTGGGACCTCCCTTGTTTGGTGTATATTTCTCAGAGGTACAGGCCAACACAGAAGGACTGTTGGTGAACAAGTTTGCAGATGACTGCAAACTGGGTGCCATAATCAACCCTCCAGCTGACACATGCATCCTACAAAAGGGCCTCATAGACACAGACAACCCTTGCCAGAGCCATGTCCTCAAGCTAAATGCAAAACAGTGTATAGTCCTCCCCTTTGTCAAAAACTACGTGCCCACAAATTACCACATAGGTGGTAACCCATTAAGTATGGAAGAAGTGATAAGGGACCTGGGGACCCAAGCTGATAGCAATCTCTCATTCGATAACCACGTAGCCAAAGTGTTTAGAAAAACATTTCATATAGCCCACCTAATCATGAAGGTATTCACATCTACATCAGGGGAGGTCATCATGCCTCTTAACTCATCCCTCATCAGGCCCATAATGGAGTACAATGCCCCTTGTGGGATGTACCTTATCAGACACCTGCAGCAGCTGGAAAGACCACAAAAGTACCTCACCAAGAGGATCAAAGGGCTCAAACACATGCCATTCGCTGCCCAGTTAAAGAAACTGCAGCTCCACTCAGTGGCATACCGCCTGCCCAGAGGCAATCTGTGTCTGATGTATAAAGCCATGTCCAACCTGGGATCAATGGACATGCTGCACCTTGGAAAATCAGAATCCCATCAAGCTACACACTCAAGAGACCTGAACCTCAGGACTGAAATAAATAGGACATGCTGGAGTGACAGATTCATAACCCAGAGCTCCCCCCACTCTTGAGTAAACTCCCACTCCAGCTTAGCCAGAGTCCCTCATTGACTCTCTTCAAGAGGAATCTTGATGAGTGGATGGGAGATTGTAGGTTTACCCTGGGTATCACTTCTATGTCACTGTTAGACAGAGGCACAGTATAATAACCTTGAAAAATGTCATGGCAAACTCCACTTAAAATGTGTGTTGAAAGCCAAACACACTCTGGCTAGGATTATAAATGCCCTAGGACAGATAGCCTAGTATGAACCTATGAACAGAATCACACACACCAACTAGTACAACTGTGGTCAATGTGGAGTAATGTTTGGCAATGTCCACCCAAGTTGGTGAATACACAGCAATGTCAGACAAGTCTGGTTTAAGTAGGCCATAGCTGAACAAAATGCAACATGCTCATAACTGGTCCTTAACCAGTCTGATCTGCTCAGTATGAACATTTAAAGCAATGATGGGATTCAAACCCATGATACTGTGCATTACAGTGAAAGTACTGAACCACTACACCATGACA
This sequence comes from Protopterus annectens, assembly GCF_019279795.1. NCBI lineage: Eukaryota > Metazoa > Chordata > Ceratodontiformes > Protopteridae > Protopterus > Protopterus annectens. The sequence goes on from NC_056729.1 coordinate 672,499, forward strand.
GTATTGAAGTGCTCAGCCAGTATGAGAGAATGTTGCCAAGTCTTTGCAAACTATCACATGGAAACCCTGCAGGCACAGCATAATCTCTGTTGAGTTATGACACAAAGAAGTCTGGCAGTAAGAACACAACATGACTTCCAACACACACAGTATAAATGTTAATATTGGTCATGTTCACACACAACCAGAAATGTAGTGGACTCCAGATCACAACATATGGAAAGGTCACACTGGGCATGCTCACACACTTGGATAAATGAGACCTATGTCAGGCAACAAACCATGGAAAGCCTGAACTGGGCATGCTCACACACTTGGGCCATGTCTGAGTATAGCAGTCAGTCACACATATCTGGCAGTTGTATGTGTTAAGACAGGAACCTCCCGTGATCCAGCAATCTGCCCTGTGCACACAGTTAAATGACAACAGACACATATATTAATATACTGGAACCCTGTCATGATCAAACATGTTACGCAGATACACAAGTTGTTCATAGAAACTGGGAAAGCTACGGCAATAAAGACCTGCAAACAGTAGCAGCAACAAATATTGTGCATCCCGAACATAAACATAGGTGCAGAGGTCAATACTAGGCTGTCTGCCCTAGGGAATTCATAAGCCTAGGCAGAGTGGATTTGGTGTCCACCTCCCCAGTAGAGTAGCCTACTGTGCCTCTGTAAAGTAGGTCACAGAAGGCACCCTTTAAGGCTAGTTTGCTGTGCCTCTGTCAAGCAGGGACACAGTGGAGATCCCAGGGGTGAATTTGTAATTTCCCATCCATGCGGCTGTATTTCGCTGGAAGAGGGTTGGTGAGGGGCTATGTCTAACTTTAATTGGGATTCAATTCCAGAGTGAGGGGAGCCTTGGGGTAATGAATCTGTCCCTGCAGCATGTCCTATTTATTTTTGTGCTGAGGTTTAAGTCCCTGGAGTGTGTAGCTCTAAGGGTCTTGGATGTTATGAGGTGGAGCATGTCCATTACTTCTGGGTTTGAAATGGCTGCGTACGGCAGGCATAGATCACCTCTGAGTAGGCGTTAAGCAACTGAGTAGAGCTGGAGATCCTTTAGTTGAGCTGCATAGGACATCTGTGTGTAGCCCATGATTCTCTTGGGGAGGTACTGTTGTGTTCACTGTAGTTGCTGCAGGTGTTGGGTAAGGTACACCCCAAAAGGGGCATTCCAGTCAAACATGGGCCTGATGAATGACTAGTAGAGGGCCACAATGACCTCCCATGATCTACATGCAAACACCCATGTGATAAGGAGGGCTATATAAAGGTCTTTGCAATGACTCTGTCAATGTGATTAGCAAAGGAGAGGTTATTATCTATGTGGGTCTGTGGGATATTGCTCTGTTATGTATTAGCTTCCTCCTTCTGTTGTACAGCTTATATATGGCTGGGGTCAACCAGACAGGTCTCCTGTTTTGGAGGAGTCATGGTTTTATTTGGGATAGCATGATCAATGCATACCTGCAGGTGCTCATACAATGCGTTTGTAAAGGATTCTGCAGATTAGGCTGTATTATCCTCCAGCACGGAGCCTTTGAAGTATTCCACCCACAGTCTTCACAAGTGCAAAGTCTGCTTTTGAGAAATTCTTTACAGTGATTTCCTTGGCTGGGGGTGGGGATGGGATATGGATGTCCAGGGAAAGTTGTTTATGGTCTGATCTTAACAATGACGGTTCTACCTTTGGTGTGGAACATAGAGTCCCCATGTTGGTGATGATCAGGTCCAATATGTATTCCCCCTTGTGGGTGTGGTGACTGGTTGTGCCATAGCACATGGATTTACAAATTGTAGTGGCTGTAGGGTGATGTTGTTGAGGGCCTGAGTAGTATCCCCAGTCAATATTGGTGTACCTGAAGTCAACCACTATAATGGTGTGTGTGAAGACCTGCATATCCTACACTGTTCCCAGGAAAGCCAAGTGTGGTTACTGGGTATGGGGGGTGGTCTAAACTACACACCAAACCAAAAGGCAGTTTTGCACAATGGTAGTTGTATATGTATGGCCTGTCATGCTTAGTGCAGTGGTACCAACCCAGAGGTGTGTGTATCTGTGATGTATATGGATACACCCCCTACTTGTGTTGTGTGTTACAAGTCCTGTGGTCATGAAACATGCTATAGAACATAACCTGGCAGTGCCAGTGTGCATATGTGACCCTGAACTAGGCGTCTGTTAATGCACAGATATTGTTATCCCCCATACTGAGGGATAGTTAAAGATGTACCTTCCTCTTTGGAAAGACTGATGATGTCAGCACCCTATAAATACAGCAGGAGAAGTGAGATCATCCAGTAATGTGAATAGCATGCTGCACTAATGCGTCTCTCTTAAATATCATACATAATTAGGTAGGGGTTTGAATCCTGCAAATGCTGTGGTGGGGGGGTGTATGTATGCAATTCTCTGTGAAAGGAGTGGCCTTTTTGAAGACTGGGATAACACACTAAAAGATGTACTTTCCTCTTTGGAAAGACTGATGATGTCAGCACCCTATAAATACAGCAGGAGAAGGAAGATCATACAGTAATGCGAATAGCGCACTGTGGTAATGCGTCTCCCTCAAGTAGCATAGCATGGTTAGGTAGGGGTTTGAATTCTGCAAACGCTGTGTGTGTGGGGGGCTGTGTATGTATGCAATTCTCTGTGAAAGGACTGGCATTTTGAAGACTGGGATAACACACTAAAAGATGCACATTCTTCTTTGGAAAGACTGATGATGTCAGCACCCTATAAATACAGCAGGAGAAGAAAAGTCATCCAGTAATATGAATAGTGTACTGCACTAATGCGTCTCTCTTAAGTGTCATAACATAGTTAGATAGGGGTTTGAATCCTACAAATGCCATGTGTGCATTTGTCAATGTGGTGTGTGTTTTACTTTTATTATTGTATGACATATTATTATAACAGTAATTTCAATGCACACATCAGGTATGTGTGTGCCACATACAGATATGTACCTGTGACCTTTAATAGTTCCTATGTGTGAAGCCTGCCCCATATGAATACAGTTGTTACCTTTGCCAGCATGTGCCGCAGCTTACCAGACCTTAGGCCATACATGCATGTTGGTGACAATGCAGGCTACTGCAGTGATCTGTGTCCTAGGCCAACTATGTGACACACACCCATGAAAGCTTTGATAGATTAATTTGGGTGAGGGTTCATGTCTGGAGTATATGTCAGACATGTTAAAACACAACAAAGTCTGTGAGTGATGGACACCCAGTGTAGGTGTATGGCAACTGTCGTCGATATGCATACAGACACCTTCTTGCTTAGGTGATACACCGAGGGACTGCAGAATACCTTTGGAAATGTGAATATCACAGGAAAGACAAGATAACACTTGTCCACATGTACACACCATTACCCGTTCTACATGATGGGTGCTACCACCTACATGGTACTGTTGGAATACTATGTTAACTACATGCTGATGCCAATGCCACAGTTGCGTTACAGCAATACAGCATGGCTTGGAAAACAGGTATCTGTCCATATGAGACCCCTGTGATGGTTAGGTGTGTCATATGTGGAATGCATTGTAGGCCACTGTATGTATTTGCAGTCGTGGATGGACATATCCATAGTGTGTTGGCATGTACGTGAGACTGCTATATGCCAAAGAGTATTGTTCCCAGGGATGTGTGGGGCTCAGTAAGAATGGCTACTGGTATAGTGTAGTACTGCAGGGATATTACTGACACCAGGTTCCTACATCTGTGTATCAGTTGAGGAGACACCATGTAATGACCACTGAATGTCAGGCTATGTAAGCTGTGTATACTACCAGAATGCAGACCATTGACATTTGGAAACCGTATCACCCACAGCATACTATCAACCCATGTCATGTTCCATGCTAACCATGTTCACAAATATACACCTGCAACTCAGTGCTGCAAACATCACACGTACTGTCCACACCCGAACACATGCAGGCACAGGTACACACAACAGCCATGTGGCACATGTGCAGACAGTATACTTTGGGAATTAACACTGGTGTATACAAAACTGCAATGACAAACATAGGTAATGCATCATGCATGCTCGAATATACCCACAACATCATTACACTGTACTGTTAACAACATGATAATATTACTACAGCGCTATGTAGTCACCCTGTGCACCAGCACCATGCTACCCTGTTCCTGCATCAGTGTTACAGATGGCAGGAGGTGGCACAGTTTCATCATATGCACAGGATGCGTACTTGGTTTGCCAGAGTCTGCCATTGACACATCCAATTGACATGTATGTGTGTGTGTGTGTGTGTGTGTGTGTGTGTGTGTGTGTGTGTGTGTGTGTGTGTGTGTGTGTTAGTGAGGGACAACAGTACAACATGGGGCAGTGTTGCTGCAATGTGTGTGTGTATGTGTTAGCCCTAGGTGTTAGCATTATGTGTGTGTGTATGCATGCACACAGTTCCACCATGTGGCTGCCATATACGGATGTCTGTGGACAGCCACAGACTGTACCTGCCAGGTCATACAGATCACTGTCTCTGGTCACGGACACGGTACCTGTGCCTGGCAGGGGTGCTACGGACAGTATCAGGTACTAAGCCAGACTGGGTACTGTCATCAGAAGCAGTGGGTTGTTGACTGGACACATGTCCCTGCTGGGAATGTCCAGAGCCACGTGCATGTGGTCTTCTCGGATGGTCTAATGACAGCACAGACCCAGCATTGCTGGGGCTGGTACTGGCACTATGGGAGCGGCTGCGGGTTTGTTGTCATCCGCGACGACTGCCAGCTGATAATGTTGCTGGCATATGTCCACGTCGACGCCTCAACCGTCCTGCACTGTCCTGGCTCCTGGACATGTAGTTGTGGAAGAGATCTAATGTGTCTCCCCAACGTCTATCAATGACCTCACTGATGTTACAGATGGCAAATGCAATGTCACGCATAGTGTCATTCATAGCGGTGCGATGTGCTCTAAGCTCAATCAGCTCAATCAGACCCTGTCTGG